>NC_058417.1:49759179-49870994 GCF_002201575.2 Neomonachus schauinslandi | reverse complement strand
TTTCTTTCTTTCTTTCTTTCTTTCTTTCTTTCTTTCTTTCTTTCTTTCTTTCTTTCTTTCTTTCTTTCTTTCTTTCTTTTTAATCTATCATCTATATCAAATGTGTTCCAGTAAAACATGCTGCAGTCACCAAAGTTTCAAGATATTGAACCTAGAACTCAAGGTTGCTATTTTGGATCAGTGAAAAATTAAAAGTAAAAGGTGAAAAGATTAACCAGTTCCCTATGATGTTTTAGTTTTTCAGTATCTGCCCTATGGAGCTTTTCTTCCAAACATTGAATTCAAAGCTATTTTCCTCTAAAAAATATCTTTCTGATATTATTGTCAAAAATTCCAAGTGCTTAGCCCATACCTACATACATTGTCTTTGCACTATTCCATAAATATGTATTTTTCAAATCTTTGATTTGATTTCGTTTGGTTTAGAATATCATGGCTGCATGGCAAAGTGATTTGGAATTCAGGAGCCTTGAGTTTTAATATTGTCATTCCCACCAATGAGCTTTTATCATGGAGGATATCATTTACCTTCTGTGTCTTTCAACAAATCATAACCAAAATGGCAATATCATTCATTCTCCCTTTCTCAAGGAATTGTCAGATAACTTAAGATATCTCATCTATAAGTACTTTAACTATAATAACTTCACAGCTTTCAAAGTCTTGAATAAGCCTATGATACTGAAATAAAATCCAATTACATGCACAGGCTACTTACATTACAATAGAGATAAATGAGATTAGAATCATATCAGGAGAAAATAAAGATTAGCACACATGTTCAGGTACATTAACTCCTGTGTTTTAACAGTAAATTTTTATGTTAGTCTTCAAAACGAAACTAAAGTGTCCAAATTCACATCCCTTTTCACAATCAAGAATATGATTTCATGTAAAAAGAGGAACACCATGGCCAAGGGTTGGAAAAATATGTCTCTGTGCAGTGGGCATTCCATTTTAAAGTCATAGATCTGCATTGATAATCTTAAATACATTGTTCTTCAGTTCAGAAATCCTTTCTGACAAGAGGTGCTGGCAGGTCACTTTTGCATGCTAAGCTGACTTGGTGGTTTCATGGTGATCCTTGATGCATGCAGACAGCAAATGAGATGTCTGCCATTCAGTGAGGGCTCACAAGTCCTCTATAGAAATCTGTTGGCTTCTCTGGGCTCACTGTCTTCTATTAAGAGATGAGAGTCGTACTCTAGGCAAGATAGATTTTTGAACTGATAATTACATGACCATGCATAGACTTTCACATCATGCCTGGGACAGAGTAAAGTCTTGATATATAATGATAATAATAAGTCATTTTCTCATGTAAGTGCATCCTTTCTATAAAATATTGAAAACAGTCAATTCATGGGAAGTATCATTTCTAATAGGACCAATATGATCGTCCCCGTAGTATAATCCCTGAAATTGTTCTTTTAAACCACAGCTGTCTATTTCTTTTGTTTATTTACCCCCACTATAAAGAAGGAACACGACTTTAATACTCGTGAACTCTTATCTTTATATATTATTTTTTAAAACTCCCATGTTCAGGTTAGCTTCTCAAAGGATAAGCATAAATCAGAAACACAAGGGAATAAGTAGACAAAACAAAAGGAAGAGGAAAACAAAAAAACCCGAAAGTGTAGGTAGGTTTGGACTGAAGAGGAGAAGATAAAATGAAACCAGATGGAGATTTATACCTTTTTTCTCAGTTTCACTGAACGGAGCAGATAATCAGAAACATTTCCTCAATGTTGGTTTTCTAATCTCCTCTGTCACCTTCCACCAAAATATTAGGCCAGACAGAGGTTCTTTGCACTCCTCATCTTCTATCACCTTCCTCTTTAGAGGAACATGCACTTTCATGAGCAAGCTCTTAAATGATCACTGAAAGAAGCTGAGTAAATATTTTCAAGATAAGCCTAGAGGTCTTACTGTCTCTAAATCATCAACAGGCAAAGAGAGAGAGAGAGAGATAGGGAGAGGCAGTTTCCTATTCAAACATGTTGCTTAGGAGCTAATGGGAGTATTATTATGATTGATAGACCAGAATCTTTGTCTTCAGGAACACTTAATGGGATAGGAACTGACCAATATTTACATTGGAGGTGAAGCCACATTTTATTTCATCTGGGGTCAAATATTACCAAATGAGAAATACATTCCTCAGATGGATGCAGCTTGCACTTCACCCCAACCTGGGTGTCTGAGAGTCCCATGGAATCTTGCAACCAATCTCCATTTATAGTACTCCCAAGCTTCACATTTCAGCAACGAAGGAGGATCATTAGGTTGCTTCAGTTTTAGGGTGGGTGAATAACCAACTGTAAGGTGAGGAAAGCACCTAAGTCAAACTCTGAAAACTATAAATGCTATAAATGGCTTCTTAACCGCATGAGTGCACAATGACTATAAAGTAAAATGGTCTCCACACAAATCGAAATGGTGGGCTGAATCGTTCAGACGTACAGAAATAATAGCAGTGTGGTTCTGTCATTAATGATGGTGACTGCAGTTATTCCAGTCAATAACCAGAAGATGATTCTCTAATTCTAGTTTGATATTCTGATATTTAGAACAGCGATGTTTTAGATCTGTAAGTCTGTGAGTGCATTCTTTTCCTTTCTGGTTGGTGACATTTTATTCAAGTGAAGAGAACCAGGCAACCCTTGAGATTAAATAGAAAGAGCATTCCAATGAGAACTTTGGAAGACCTCTCAAGGTCAAATCCATGCTTTCGGCTTGATAGCCAACTGCCTTAAGTAAAAGAGAACGGTAGCTAGCTCAGGACAAATAATGTTCTCACATTGGCTCCGGGATTGAAGACTGGCTCTAAGTTGTTGCCTATATCCCTCCTTAAATCCCTTGTCTCCTGCTCTTTTTTAAAATTACTCCAATCAGGACTTGCCTTTCCAATTCCACCAAAACTGCTTTTATCATAACCATCAATGACTTCAGTTCTATAAGCTGTGGCCAATTACTCATTTGACACAGTTAACCACTCCCTTCTCCTGGGTTTTCAGAACATTGTATTCACCTAGCTCTAGCTCTCCTCCTATCTCTCTGGGATTTCCTAATGTTTTTGCTTGTTCCTCTTCATCTCCCCAGCTTCTAAATATAGGCATGGTTAAGGGTCAGGTTTGTGGACCTCTTTTCAATCTACAACTCACTCCCTCAGAAATGCTGATGATGCATAAATTTATATCCCAGCCAAGAACTTCTCCCTGAGAATCTAGACTCATAATTCCAACTGCCTATCAGAAATCTCCTCTGGGACACATAATAGAAATCTCAAACTAAGAATGTCCAGTGTTAAACTTTTGATGTACAATCCAAAATCTTTCCTACCTCTATAAATGACCGTTCTTCCCTGTTTAGTTGCTGAGTCAAATATCTTAGAATCGTCCTTGGCTCCTCTCTCCCTCCTATATATTGCATCAACAGCAAATCTCATTGGCTTTGACTACAAATTGTACACCAGCTGTGACTGTTTCTCAACACCTCTATGGCAAGCACTGTGACCATCCACCAGGATCTTTCTGTTTTCTGCAAGAGGTCCCTTTCTTCTTAATCTCCCTGTATTGTCCCTGTAGTCTTTTCTAAATACAACAGCCAAAAACACCTTTGAAGAATACATTAGATCATATTACTCCTCAGTGCAAAACTTCTGGTGCCCTCCCATATTGCTGAATAAAAACCAAAGTCCTATTGGGAGTCACTCCTCTCCCTCATCTCTTCTTATTCTTGCTCATTCACCCAGGAACACTGGTCTCCTGGTTCTTCCTTGAATATGCCAGGTACACTCATGCCTCAGGGCCTTTGCATTTGCTGTTTCCTCAACTTGGAACACTCTTCCAGGTGTCTGCATGGCTCATTCTCTCATCTCCTTCAAATCCTGGTTTGAGTGCCCCTTCTCAATAAGGCCCTTTGTGAAATGCCTGTTTAGAATTTTACCCCAAATCCCTACACTGGCAATCTTTACCCCATCCCCCTTATTGATCTTATTCCATAACACTGATTTTAAGTTTAAATGTGGCTTAAATCTACTTATTTGTTTTGCATATTATTTATCTCCTCCCACTAGAATCCATGCTTCATGAGGGTACAGATTGCCATCTGCTTTGCTCAGTGCTGTGTCTCCCAGTATGTAGAAAGTGCTCAATGGTATTTGCTAAGTGGATGAGTAAAAGTGAAACTGAGATTTTGTCACTGTTTCCTTCCCAATTTCTTTCACAATCCAGTTCCTTTGCTACTATATCTAGTCACACATTTTCCTATCTTAGGGCACCTGCTACCCCCATGCTCAAGGCCAGACACTTCAACATCTTACACATCTTAACAGAAGTCTCTACCTGTCATTCTTTCCAACAGATCTCATGGTCTCATCCTTTTCCCCAAAGGCCAAGAAATTAATCCATGTTCAGTTGTTATTAACTGATGATAGATTGAATGTATAGTCCTTCCTGTGGGAATTGACATTTTAAGAGTGGTTCCTAAGAGATTTAGTGTCCTGTAATCCAAAGTATGTCTGTAATTATGAATGCAGTTCTTACATGGGAAAACAGGGAAACAAACTTAAGAGGGGACACATTCTACTGTCCTCCTTCAGATCCCTTGTATTATCACAAGAACTGAAGACTTAAACCAGGGTCTATGGTAAAATCCCAACTTTTAGTATAGGCTAACCAAAAGCCTTATCCAGATGATACTTTTACAAAAGGTAAAGGTATCATCTTAATCCATTTTCTACCTTTTCTGCTGCAGTGCAGGCTGTGGTATTTAACTATCTCCCACAGCTGAGAGGCTTGTGCATGACAATGCTTCGGGACTCAGTGTTCTACCCAGATTCCTTCTTGTCGAGCAGTACCTGTACATGCCCTTTAACAGATGAGGAGGTTCATTTCTCAATTTTATCTGCAGCAGAGATGATTTAAATATTAAACAGAGGGATCTTATCACTCACAAGACTGATAAATCCCTTTAGGTCCATAGAGTTCCAGAAGGACTTTCCATCAGGATTAGAGCTGAGGCTTTTCGTACATGGAATTTGCTTTAGAGAAGTTGCCTAACACTAAGCTGAAAGTATTTTGAACAGGCAGGAATGGAGTAAGATCTGACCCTTTTTCCCAGTGTCAAGCTGAATCTCTGTAGCCTTTTTCTTGTAGCTCACAGGCCAGTCTGACCTTCTTCAGCCTAGTGTTCATGATGTTCACCATGCCCATGAGGCCTACTGGGCCCTGTTTGCCCTAGAGGACAGTTCATCATGTGGCTTGCAACTCTTTTGAGTAGAGGCTCTTAATTTCACACTTTGCAACACCATAGGGTCTGGAAGCATTAACCATTCTCCTGAGACCTCAGGACTACTACCAAGCAATACTCCTTTCCCCTCTATATAAATCACTACTTCTTCAGAACACAGCTATTCATCTAGAGGACGCTCTACGCCTCTTCGTGACATTTTTTAGCTATTTACTTGTTACTTCATGCATTAACTATGTAGTCTTGCTTTTCCATCACATGAGCTTTCATGATCCAGTGAAGGATATTCATTCACACAGGTAGCTCATTCAGCATTAGCTTCACAGTGCTCTGACCTTCTTAATATTCTAATAATTTCCACCTTCTTCAAAGACTCCCTTTCATTACAGCATTTTGAGGTGTTTCTCCTGAAACAACTCTATTAACTCTGATCCTTTAAATTTTGAATATTATTCTTCCTATCCACTCTCAATCTTCATTCATGAAGTCATTCAACAAACACTTACTAAATATCAACAATATAACCCTTGGATACAAAACAATGAACCAAAGCCAAATGCTCCCTCTCTTCATGGAGCATATTTTCTAGTGGAAGAAGACAGAGCTACCTGAAATAATAATAATAATATTAAATATTTTTGTAAAGTGGTATAATTATAAACTGAGATAAGTAAGAAGAGAGTAAAATGTAGACATTATAGTAGGGGATCTAAATATAGTTTGGAATATAAGGGGAGACTTCAGATAAAATCACTATTGAATTGATCACAGGAGGACTAGGATTTAGCCAGATAAAAGTTATTTGGCCAGGGAAGAGATTAACTTCTCTCAAATACGTGTTGACAAAGCCTCAATTATCTGGAAGATCATGGTCACTGGATATTTTGCATTAACACATCAGGCTTCATCTGTCACTCCTCATGCCTTGTGTAGACATGAGTTTCCATAGATTATCACTTCCCTTCAGACTAATGAACTTCACTTAACATTTCTTGTGATGCAGCTTGGCTGGCAATGAATTCTATCACCTTTCCTGTCTAGAAAGTCTTCATGTTAAAGAATATTATTTTACAAAATATAGACTCTAGGTCAACAGATTTTTGTGTGTTTTTATTGTTCTTTCCCAACACTTCAAGGTGACAATCTTGGTCTCCTGCCTTTTGGTACTTCTGTTGAGAGGTCAACAGTCTTTCTTGCCACCTGTGTATAGTGAAACCGTGTCCCATCCTTTCAAGGTTTTATCTCCAACCACTTTTTTTTTTAAGCACTTTATAATGTATCTTGTGGTGATTTGTTTCCCATGTATTCTGACTTGGTTTTACTGAGCTTCCTGAATCTGTTAGTTTATATATTTCAGCAAATTTGGAAAAACTTCCATTTTTATCTATGCAGATACTAAGCTCTTTTTTCTCTTTCTGGTGCTCCCATTACACATATACTAGATTGTTTCATATTTTCCCATGGGTCACTGAGCCATAAACTTGAGGGGGAGGGGAGTGACTTTTTTTTCCCACTCTTTCTGCTTCATTTTGGATAGATTTGATTGCTCTCAAGTTCACTGATTTTTTTTAAGTCAGGAAATTTTTATTATGCAAAAGCTAAACCAAATATAACAAAAACAAAGCACTACTTTGCTGTACCTCTGAAATCTTAAAATCGAGTCACTCATTCAGCTCATTCTATCACTTTTTACTCTAACTCCTATGTATTATCCTTTAGTATTACTCTTTTTCTGACATTTACACCCGTATGTACTTGGTATAAATCCTGCTCTATGCATTAGAGAGTGTTATAAAGATCATAGTTCTTTAGTTTTATTTTGTCTCTTTTTTACTTTTTCCCTTCTATTTTCATTATCTAACATTTACAAAACACAGAATAGAAAAAGAAAAATCACAATCTGACTACCCAGAGACTACTCACTTAGAACATTTTTTAAAAAATATACATAACATTTACCATTTTAACCATGTTTAAGTGTAAAGTTCTGTGGCATGAAGTATATTCACATTGTTTTGCAACCATCACCACCATCCATCTCCAGAACTTTTTCATCAACCTCAACTGAAATTCTGTATTCATTATTTTTTTAAAAGATTTTATTTATTTATTTGACAGAGAGATACACAGCAAGAGAGGGAACACAAGCAGGGGGAGTGGGAGAAGGAGAAGCAGGCTTCCTGCGGAGCAGGGAGCCGGACACGGGGCTTGATCCCAAGACGCTGGGATCATGACTTGAGCCGAAGGCAGATGCTTAACGACTGAGCCACCCAGGTGCCTGAAATTCTGTATCCATTACATAGGAACTCCCCATTGCTTCTTCCCCCAGCCCTTGGTAACCACCATTCTGCTTTCTGTCTCTACGAATCTGACTAATCCAGGTACCTCATACAAGTAGAATCATACAGTATTTGTCCACTTGTGGCTAGTTTATTTCATTTAGTATAATATCCTCGAGGTTCATTCAAGTAATAGCATGTATCAGAATTTCCTTACTTGTTAAGGCTGAAAAATACTGATTGTATGTATATTCCATCTTTTGTTTATCCATTTATCCATCAGTAGACACTTGGGTTGCTTATACTCTTTGGCTGAATAATGCTGCTATGAACATGCATGTGCGAATATCTGTTTGAGTTCCTACTTTTATTTCTTTTGGGTAAATATCCAAAAGTTGAATGATGAATCACATGATAATTCTATGTTTAATGTTTTGAGGAGTCAGGGACACTGACCTTTTATTCTGCCTGTCTGACCGGCTAAACAGTTTACCCAGTCGGTTTTTCATTCCAGTATTATATTTTATACTTCCACAATTTCCATGTTTCTTTTTTTTATAAGTTTCATTTTGCTATTGAGACTGATTTTTTCCTTCATTGTCTTCCTATTTTCTTTTAACTTCTTTAGTATGTGTATAATTGTTCTTTTAAAGCTCTTTGTTTCTAATCCCATTGTCTTCTTTCTGAGTCTATAGTTATTGATTTTTATTTTGCTTAGGGTCACAATTATCTGCTCTTTTGCAGGTCTAGTTGTTTTTATCATGACGTCCCTTGCTGTGGTTTTCTTTTTGATTATTTGGCCTGGAGCTTACTGAGCTTCTTGGATCTGTTAGTTTGTAATTTTTGACAAATTTGGAAACATTTTTACCATTAATGTATAATGGACATAGGGATATCAAGTTCTTGAGTGTTTGGATTTGTTTCCCTCTCTGTTGAGTTTTGTTCTGGTGAGTTCATTTACTTTCATATCAGTCTGATAATTTTATGTGTTTTCAGACTTTGTTAAGGCGTATCTAGCTATGCCCTTCTCCTATGTGTGGACTCACATCTAGTGAATGTTAATGCTGTTCAACAAGATTTCTTCATTCTAGATGGTAGGAAATCAAAGGTTTCCCCACCCTGCCCAAGCTCTGATCATTGCCTAGCTCATAGTTCCACAATAACTTGTCTTTACTCAGGAGTTGTTCTTTGCCGAGGCTTATGGAATATCATCTCACACACATACAGCTTGGTGTTCACCAAATCTTCAGTGGGATACCTATGTAGATTTTAGGAGCTCCTTCCCTACCCAGTTTTTCCTCTCTAATGCTGTGCCCCACCAATTCTAGCTGTGCATCAGTAGCGCTGAACTCCATCTCTCTCTTCGACTCAGCAAGACCACTGTTTTCTGATGGGGTTCCTGTCCGTACTGCAGTGCAGAAAATGCCTCTATACAGACAGCTGGAGCGATCATGGCACTCACCTCATCCATTTCCCTTCTTCAGGGATTACAGAACTGCACTGCATGATCCAACATTGAAAAACAGTAATTTCATATATTTTGTCTGGTTTTATGATTGTTTATAATGGGAGGATTAATGCAGTGTAGTTACTCCATCATGGCCAGAAGCTGGAACCTCTCCTCTATTTTTTCATCCTTGGTTTCTGTTGTCAGCTTTATAATTCCACCCTCTTCTCAAATGTTCTTCAGGGTGTTATCTTTGGCCTTCTCCTCATTTGATTCACTCTCTAGGATGATCTCATCTGCTCCATGGCTTCAATTATCATTAATATGTTAAGGACCCCTTAAATCTATATCTTCTGCCAAGCTTCTCTTCCTTACGATTCTGAATATTATATTCAATTGCCTACTGGACCATCCCAGTTAGAAGGATTAAGACATCACCAAGTCAATGTCCAAAACCTAATTCATCATCTCTCTCCATAATGGCCTTTCTTCCTGTATTGCCTACTGCATGTACAGAGACATACTGTCCACCAGGCACTCAAACCAGAAATCTGGGTTTTATCCCAGCCGCCTCCTTCTCTCTAATCCTTTACATCCGATCAGCTACCAGTTCTCAGAGATTCTACTTCTTAAATGTTTCTCAAAACCATTTCCTTCTCTCCAGCCTCGCTGCACTCTCTTAACCCACATCCTCATAATTTCTTCCATACGTCACTGCAAAATTCTCCTAAGAGCTAATTTTTATACATCATTCATTGCCAGGCACCATTCTAAGCACTTTGGTGTACATTAATTCTGAATCCTTATAAAAACTGCATAGAGTAAGTGCTATTATTACTACAGAAGGAAAAACTGGGGCACGGAGAGAACTTCCCCAAGGGTTACACAATTATCAAGTGGGAAAGCTGGGATTTAAATATGGGCAATCTAGGGACTCCTGGGTGACTCAGTCGGTTAAGCATCCAACTCTTGATTTCAGCTCAGGTCATGATCTCAGGGTCGTGAGATGGAGCCCTATGTCAGGCTCCATGCTTAGCGGAGTCGGCTTCCGTCCCTCTCTTTCTACCCTCACCCTCCTCCCCACACTGACTCTGTCTCCTTCTTGCAAATAAATCAATCAGTAAATCAATAAATCTTTAAATATATTAGTCTACCCTCAGAGTCTTTGGTTTAACCATTGGTCTACACTGCTTCTCACAATGATTTCTTACCTCCATACCCAAAATATATCAAAAATCTATACTGACTTTTCTCAAATAGGAATTTGATCATCCTCTAATTAAAATCTTTCAGTATATGTCATCCTCAAGGTACAATCCACACACTAAATTCTCTATGTATTCTACTCTTATCTAAGAACAAGAGCATCTTCCCTTTCTGTGCATTTTTTCTTCCCTATAGTTAGTTAACCTCTTTTCATTATAAAGTCTTCTTTTGGGGGAAAAATTTCCTCACATCTTTTCCCTTACCTACATCTGCGTTTCAAGCTCACACTTCCCGTTCCCTTAATACTCTAGTTTTCTTGATATCTTACTATTTATCTCACTATTTAAATCACCTACTAGACTCTGAGTTCTCTAAAGGCAGGGACAAGGTCTTTTGCCCCCACCCGGTGCTCTATTCCCAATGCTAGCAGAGCATCTGACACAGTCTGAGTGTCCATTACATATGTTTTAAAAGATTTTATTTATTTATTTGAGAGAGAGAGAGCGAGTGCACAAGCCAATGGGTTAGGCAGAGAGGCAGATGGGAAAAGCAGACTCCTTGCTGAGCAGAGAGCCCGACGCAGGGCTCCATTCCAGGACCCTGGGATCATGACCTAAGCTGAAGGCCGAGACGCTTAACCCACTGAGCCACCCAGACGCCCCCCCCCCATTACATATTTGAATGGATGACTGAGTGAACACAAAAATGTATAAAACCAGCTGCATTCATCCTAACTCAAACTTCTATAACGACTTTAAAGTTGCCACTAAGAGACGCCCTAGAAACAGTAAAAGGATACTGCTTTCAATGAAAATAATGAATCATCCACAGATGAGTTGGTTTTAGATTTCAAAATGCCAGCCTCCTGACCTTCAGTGTATTTGAATGGTGTTGTATCAGTTCTTCACAGAAAAGCATTTCTGGTGACAGAAAACTTAGAAGTAACAATTAGGTTTTCCAGTAGCAAATCATCTTTAAACATGGAGGATCAGAGGCGATGACAGAGGTGGTTCAAAAGCCAAAGTCTACATGGTGATTTCTCTGTTTACAGAGAGATTTGGGAAGCCACCACTGAAGTATTTCTAGTAACATGTACATTATTGATCTTCATTTATCTCAAAAATATTTTAAAAACCTGGTGTAGAATTCTACGTCATGGTCTAACTATCCGGCCTTAGATAGAAGTTAAATCACTATGATTTAGTTATACAACTTCTCTCTTCTGCGTGACACCCCGCCCACACTCTTCCATGCCAACCCACCACTCCAGCCTTGTGAGTGTAGCATCTCTCTCTCTGTCCTTATCTGTGTATCTAGGAAAGCTCAGAAATTCATCTGGCTAAGAAACTCATAAGGTTTTAAATTAAACTTTTTTTTTTTTTTGTCTTAGAAGATGAAAGAAGATTCAGAACTGTAAATTCTATCTGGACATATTGACATATTGTTTTTATAAGGGAAATTCAGCCAGCAGGTAACAAAAATAACTTTGCCTCTGCTTACCTCTCCTGCATACCCACATTCCTTTCCCACACTTCCTTTGTTTTTGGTGAAGAAACATGAAAGAACAAAGGTATCTGCTAGGAAACTGATGAATCATCTTTCTTTTTGTTTTTTGGTTTTTTTTTTTTTACCATAGTATCTATTCCCAACAATTTCCTACCATTTATAATAATGTGTTATTAATACTAATCTTGTGATCTTCAGGCTGTGGCACCAACTGCATTGAGAGATAAATAGATTTGGTTTCTGAAATTCTAGAGTTCAGTGGAATTTATTGACAAAGCTCATTTCCACTGAGAGTCTTGGTCATCTCTACTAATTAGACACAAGGAAGTTGTCCATTGCTCTCACAAGCACTGATGTTTAGTCTTTCCCCCCTTTTGTGGACATGGTGAAATAGTGCAGAAAATATACTGCCTGGCAGTGTGCCTGACTTCTGTACTTTCTCACACACTTTATCACACACTTTTTCTAAGAATGTGTGTGATAATGAGATTTTTACAGGTATGACACTTCAAATAATAATAATAAACCTTGTCCAACAAAGTAGAATGACGGGTGACATTTTATTATCCCTTTATGTTAGGATTCTGTAAACATAGTTTTTATTAACTTTAAAGCTGATATCTCCCCCATTACAGTGAAAATATTTTGGGGGCCTTTTGAGTTTATAGAGAGCCTAATGAGTAAACACAAGTACATAAAAATATGCCCTTGTTTTTGACACTGGACGAGTAGTTATTTTACAAGATGAGTAGGTCAGTCTCCTGTGGGTTTCTTTTTTTTTTTCCTAGTATAATTATTATCTCAGAGAATATACTTACTAGCTTTAATAAAAAGACAGTTGTTCTATCAGAGGTTTTTTACTCTTTATTTGTCTTGTTAAAGGAACTCTCCCTTGTAGCAAAGGCAACTGGGTTCGTGTTTAGAAAATTGCTCAAGATTCTCTCTCCTCTGCTCCAAGGAGAAAGAACTAGCTCTTATCTAGTACTTTTTTTTTCTTTCAGTGCATTTATATTTTATTTTCAGAGCTGCTGTGTGCAATTCAGAGCTACTTTTGGTCAGCAGTTCTAAAACCAAATAGAACCCAGCTTCCATAATTCATACATACGGTATTATATTTTAAGTAATTGTGTGTGTGTGTGTGTGTGTGTTTATCTGTTAAACAGAGGAGTTTTTGCTCAGATCAGAAGTGTCTCCATGGATGTACATGTGTGCAGCTGAAAGTCAGGGGGCCTGAGTGCTCATTGCAGCTCTGTTCCTTTTTTGTGTGACTTTGAGCTAATCGCTTACATTCCATCTCATGCAGTGTCTGTTCCATAAAGTGAGGGGTTGGACTCCTACTTCCCTTCTAGCTCCCAACTTCTTTTATACATAACCCTTCATACACAACCCTTGTAAAATGTTGACATATGATATGTTTAAAGCACAGGTATCATGTGATATGCCCAAAGTATATAACACAGAAACAAAATATGTCTTAAGTGATGCTCAGTATGTTGCATTAAATCCTTAAAACAAAGTTTATCTAGACTCACCTTACTCTTTCTATTTGAACCCATAATTATAGGATTCTAAGCCATGGAGTTAACCTACTCCCAGCCCTCATTTTGGTCACAAGGTGTAATCTAATGCTCTCAAACTGTGGAATACTAAAAATCACACTAAGGCTGAAAAATGCCAAAACAAACATGTTTTTAACAGATTCAGGGAAAGCAGAAATAAAGTGGTGTTTTCCCCAGGAAATTGTCTGCACTGTCCAAAGCCAGTTACAGCAGGTTTTTCTGGCCTGGCCTTTTGACCATTGGAATGGAACTGCTTTACTCAAAAGAGAGTTCCAAAGTGACTGGGGAGCTGGGAGACAGGCAGCACTTCCCAAAGTCCTGCTTGCTAACGTTTCAAGCCTCTTCCCCTCCGAGGAGTATCTTGTATGATGTTTCCTAGTTGACTTGGCCAATTTAAAATCTGTTGTTTTAACAACCACACCTCTTCTCCCCAGGGTCAAGTGCCTGGTTGGAAGAAGAGAATTCCTATGTGATCGATTTTATTCCCTGGTTCATTCCCACTTCAGGTTGGTAAGTGAGCTAAAAGTGAATCGGCGCCTAAATATCCACGGGTGTTTATATAGGAGGTTATCATTCACACAATGAACAAACCTCAACCAGAAGATCTTTTCCATGTGCTTGTGCAGGCATGGAACATGTAAGTTCTTCTAAGTGTTGGCAGAGTGGATTTAAAAATACATATATTTGGGAAAATATTTTGCAAGAAAAATACATTTGAAGAGAAACATAAAGATAAAAATGCAATTATATAAGAAAGTTCAACAATGAAGGCCTGGTCCTACATGTGCTTTATTTATTCTGTAGGTAATCCAGAGTACATTTTAAAATGTTGCTTTGCCTCCATCTGTTCCCCTGACGATCAGAGACCTCTTATGCCTCCACTCCCTACCCCGCCCAACCTCTCCTATCCCAACACACAACTGCTACATGCTTAGCAAATCTATTTTAACATAACATAACTTGGAAGATAAATCTACGGCCCCGAAAACCTATATTTTGTAAGCATGACCAACTTATGAATTGTGTCTACTGCTTGGCATTTTTCTCCATCAATATTCCTCTCTATTCATATAGGTAAATGACAATTGGTATACATAAGTGTATGTGTGTGTACTTTTGTGTGTAATTGAATGAGTGAATCATTATTTAAATTAATCATTGAATGAATGAATTCTATAGCAGCTGATAATAGCTTGCTTTGGTGTTCACCTTCCAGAGTATGCCTACCTAGGTAGGAATCCTCTTGCTGTGAATGTTAGTATCCCAAAAAGAGAGCTAGGAGATACAATTTGCAGGCAATTTGATTTGTTCTTACTGTTTGGGATTCAGAAACCAGGCAAAATCAAACAAGCTATTCAGTTTCCTTCTGCTAACAGAAGTGGGGAAGGTGATGAATCGAGGCCATGTGAGGCTTTCTTCGAACACATGCAAAAATGTGAATGAAGAGGGGAAACCGAAGAACTCAGACTTATACTAAAGATGATTCACTTATTTCAATACAGTTAAGTATCACTGGAAATCTAATTAAACAGCCTGTGCATTGAGCTTGAGCTTAAGGGACAAAGTAATGTGCATAGACCAGTCCCACCTTGGGTTTGTGTTCCCTCCACTTCTTTGATATCACTATCAAGACATCATTCCAGGGACGTCTGGGTGGCTCAGTCGGTTAAGTGTCTGCCTTCAGCTCAGGTCATGATCCCGGGATCCTGGGATCAAGCCCCACATTGAGCTCCCTGCTCCATGGGGAGCATGCTTCTCCCTCTCCCTCTGCCCCTACCCCACCCCTTGTGCTAGCATGTTCTCTCTCTCTCAGATAAATAAATAAAATCTTTAAGAAAAAAAAAAGACACCATTCCACTCTGAGTGGGATAGCTAAGCCACATGAGAGCCTGCAGCTTTTAATCTTGTAATTCTAGAACACTAATGGTAAAATCCTTAGAAAATGTACCCAGACACCATGACTGAGACAAGATTTTGAGCACAGAAGCCTGTGGTTCTCCTTTTTTTTTTTTAGTTTTGCTGCCTGCTCTTTGGCAATATCAGCTGTATAAATCAACACATATTGTACTTGCCAGATAGGAAGTTATTGAGACAGACGCTGCCATTCCCATTTGTTTCAGAATACCCCATTCAGGCTCAGGTCCCCTGAAGTGGCCAGGCAGGCTTTCTCCTGGCAGGCTTAACAGAACTCTCAATATCCTTGTCCCTCCTGGCTCTCTCTGAACTTCCACTCCCAGGAAGGAAATAACCACACTCTTTGCAAAAGATTAAGATGCCCATTTTACTATGTAAAGTCTTTTTTTGTGCCACAGTCATCATTGTAATAGAAGTATATAACAAGAATAATCATCTCTTCTTTGTTTCATCAATGGAACTGATATTGACGGGTACAGGGAAGGCATTGTAGAAAAGAAAACTAGGTTTATAGGAGAGTTCCTGGGGGGGGGGGTTGTTTTTTGTTAATTCCCTTCCAGTTTTGGTAAGGAGATAAGCAATCATTGTCTTAAACATTAGATGTCGTGACATTTTAATTTCATTGGTTTTTGATCAATGTCTCTTGTTGCCGAGGACAGAGGCTGCTGGAAGACAAAATCAGTTCTCTGTCGGCCAAGAACTGGTTGAATAGGGTCTCAGCCTTGATGTGGGTTGATTCATTGTTTGAGTCTGAAGTTAAATTGCCTTTTTAGTACCTTAGAAAAAATTGCTGATTTAAGGGGACTGATGTGTCATCACTAATCGAGTGCTTAAGATAAATGTTAATCTGGAAGTGTGGTTGGGAGTTGCCTGTGTTGACATTGTATACAAGAAGGAGCTGGATATAGTTTGTATATTTAAATGAAAAGGAGATCAAGGTTTCTCCAAATTAGAGCCAAACTGAATTGCCCACAGCCTTGTTTTGGTAAGTAAATAACGGATGTTTTCTGTTATTAGTTTTGTCACATACTTAATATTCCTAATAAGTGGAGGCTGTTTTGGAAGCTCATTTGGATCAGGGCAATGGAGAGCCCTATCTCTTGCTGCTAATTATCAGCCTTAAAATTGCAGGGTGAGGAAAGATGGTAAATCCACGCATGACATATATAATGTATACAACAGTATGGAAGGTGGACTACATAAATTATGACATTTTTCCACACTGATCCATGTACTGGTGATTATACAGTGGATCTCTTCAAGTTATATCATAATCAAGTGCTAATCTTTGCAGATAAATATGGTGCCACCAACCTCAATGGCAGAATGACCACACAATGAACTAATCTCTGATTAAAGGTTAACTTTAGGAGACAAATTCTTACCACCCAAACTGGACCCAACTTTATATAATGATAGACCTTTTTGGAAGGATGTATTGTGGTTGATTAAACTTTATGCAGTTTGGAATTTTATAGGAAATTAATGGGGACAGCGTGAAAGCATATTAATGACTCAAAAGAAATTTTCTTCATATTTAAAAACAAAAACCAGAGCAAGGCACTATCGATAAACTTATCTTAAGTGGTAGAGTTTCATGTTGGGGGGTGGGGGCTGTGTGTGAGTAATACAATGAAATCACTCCTGATTTTACATATTTATTCCTCAGCTTAAAAATATAGCATAAAAAGCATTCATTATGGTGAGCATATTAAACAATTATAGTTGCTTCATCAGATAGTCAAAAGAACAGTTTGTTCCTTTTTCTTCCTGGAGAGTTATGTGCCTTTATTATTAGTGATTCTAAGAAGTTAGAAAAAAGTGTCAAATCCAGTTTGAGGAAAGTAGATGTACTCAAACAGAACAATTGCCTTGGAATTAGTTATCATTGGCTCCTACATTTTAAAAAGGCCAGCCCTCAAAACCACGAGCAAGAGAGCATTCTATTTAATCTAATTTAGATTTAAGGAAAAGCAGGAAACCAGTGGGTTTCAGACACGTAGGAGTCTTAACAATTTTACCAAGGCTGAGCTTAAACAATACATGATTATATTGTCATCACAGTCAATACCAACAGAATTTTAAAAGCCACTACTTTCACTCCATAAGTCTCTTCTATGATCAATTAAATGAGACCCAATTGGCAAGTGATATTGCATATTTACAAATAAACCTTGACTTGGTTTTATAAGTTGTATTAACTAAATGAATTGTTGCTAAATTGCTCAGGTGCTTGAGTTTGAAAACTGCCGAGAGAGAGAGAGAGAGAGAGAGGAGAGACATGAACACTAGAGTTCCACACACTGAGAATATGCACCAAGGGCATATGATAACCAGTGCTGATTAGGGAAGGGTTCATAGATTTATGCCCCTCTTTGGTGAGCCACAGAAAAGAACAGTGACACAGTGTTATGTAAATTACAGTGGGTCCAACAAGGAAGTCTACACAATTCATAGAAAGGGTTCTCAGATTTCAAGTCTCACTGAATAGCTCCACGATTGGCAATCAAGAATTCGGCAGGAATACCACTAACCCTGCCAGAGGAGGGAAGCATAGCTGTATTCTGAGGCCACAGATTTAGGTCCGCCATGAAAATACCTCAGGTGGTAATTAAAGCATGATTTTTAGAGTCACCAGGCTTATGTTCAAATGTCAACTCTACATCTATTAAGTAGAACGGTTTTGGTCAAGTCACCAAAGCTTCCTTATCTTCCATCTCTGTATTTGTTAAATGAGGATAGTCACAGTTCCTGACTCAAAGTGTTACAGTGAGGATTGAATGAGATGTGAAAAGCACCGAGCACAGAATAATGTGTACTCAGTAATCTGTAGCTATTATGATTCTTGCTCCCAAGATTCCTGGAATAGAATGTGGCTGGTTTAAAAAAAAAAAAAAAAGTAAGAGGAAAGGTTTCATTCTGTGGAATGGAAAGAAAATTGAGATTTTAGTTCATGATGACTCATTGACCACCGGGGAACCACTTACAACTTATCTGTATGTTGAAAAAGAAAATAATGTCTGTCTTCTCAACCCAGCAATTGCAGTTGGGATAAGCTAGTGTGAAAGGAGGGACTGTGTCCTCAGGGTAGAGAGTCTTCACTCTATTTAGGATAAGTCTTAGAAGGCAGATCCATTTAACAGTCTATTTTACCACTTAAATGCCAGCTATAAAAATAAGTATCTCAACCAAAATAATAGTACTTAATGTGTGGGCATCATCATTATCATTTTTAAAGACATGCATATAACATGTTAGGGGTTATCACCACCATAGTTTACTTGTGAACCAGAGAAAATCTTCCTGACTTAGTTTAAGTTTACTTGCTTTGTTTTTGTCCATTTTGATCCATTCTCCATTGATTTATTTACTTTTTAATTCTGCTTGGTTAAAAATGTAAGTGAATACAACTCAAAAAAAAAAGGTCTGTGGGTTTATGGTCATGGATATATCATCCAAATCATTTGCAAAGTGAGAGTTCAAATGGCCATCTGATTTAAAAGGAGAGGTGTTTCAGCTGTCTCAAAGCCTGTATTTGCATAGGAAGCCCCAAGTTTTATATTCCCTGTAGATGTATTTGTGAAAGGGGGCTGCTGAAGTAATTTCTCTTCCCTTCATCCTCCATTCCACCCTTGACTCCCACATTGTAAAATGAAGCGTGTGTTTTACAAATGACAGGTCACATTGAGATTCCAGTTCCAAAGAAAGCCACCTCAGCCAGCTCTCTTTATGGGAAGTATAGAACCAAGATCCATATGCAATTTTCTGTGAAACTTGAAGATTCTCTGTGAACTGATATTTTGTTTTCAGACAAAAGCATTTCTGTATCATCAGTATAAGAAGAACTGGAGAAGATTTTCTTAGAAAATGTCAAGAGGATCATAGAAAGGGAAGAGAGCCAAGAGTAAACCCCGGGGAGCTCCTCTTGGAAGAAGCACATCTATAGGAGAGGTTCATCTTGAAGTAAACAGTCTGATGTATGAGAGATCAGAATGAATAGAAAAGAGACCAAACCAGAGTATATTCATGGAAAGATGTGGTACATCGTATGTACAGAGCATCTCCCAAAATACAAGGAAACTCTTACCTGGCATGAAGATGATTCTGAACTGGTTTGGCTGTGGCTTATTTGCAGTAAATCCATGCTAAATTCAAGAAATCCTTCACAAGATAATTACAGAAGGCACAGGCCATTCTTTTTCATCTTATCAATTTAGAACTTTGACCTATGTTATTATGAAATGCTGTTCGATGACATACTATAACCATGATCTTTTTTTTACTCTAGCTGAGAGTTAAATATTTTCCAAATTATATTTAAAGGCAAGTAGAAAATATATGGTGGGAGAGTCTGAAGATAGACATTTCTGTCATAGAAACACATGAGTAGTGCTACCACTAGATTTGGACAAGACTAGCCAGCCACTGTGCCAGCATCATACTTTAGAGGACCCCATTTTGTCCTTGGTCTGGATGCACAATGGAGCAAGAGATGAGTAAAGGGATAGGCTCCCCTGGTAACTGTTCTTCTCTTCTAGACTCTATTCCAAGGGTCCAGACCCATGGGATTTCTTTTTTTTTTTTTTAAAGATTTTATTTATTTATTTGACAGAGAGAGACACAGTGGAGAGGGAACACAAGCAGGGGGAGTGCGAGAGGGAGAAGCAGGCTTCCCCATGGAGCAGGGAGCCTGATGCGGGGCTTGATCCCAGGATCCTGGGATCATGACCTGAGCCGAAGGCAGACGCTTAATGACTGAGCCACCCAGGTGCCCCCCCATGGGATTTCCTGACCAAATAGCCTCCTGAGGCCAATCCTCCTGAGGCCATCACCCATTTGTATACCACTAGGTCCAAGGCGTAGACAAAGGTAGCTATTTGGGAAGGCAAAAGATGGTGGGGAGTATGGAAGGATCTTACCACTTCATGGGTGAATGTCTACATATATGCCTGCAAGTCCCTTCATGGTTTTGGTCAGAACCAGGAGCAGTTAGAGACATGAGTATAGGGACTGGCATTTCTTCACTCTCATATGCCAACCAGGAACCTCAAAGCCTCTGAAAATTCCAAATTCAAACTTGGATCGCCAAGGCTTAAAGGAGCTGTATTTGTCAAGAGAGTTAAATAGAAAATATTTCATTTATTCATTTTTTAGGTTGGTTTATAATTTAAATAGTGAGACATATGGTCTGTGGCTCTCTATTTTAACCCCTGCCCTATATCTTACAAATGTTAAGTAACTGCCTTCTGCTAGTTTCTATTTGTCTTTGATCCAAGATCATTGGTTGTTGGTGCATTCAGAGGAATGCTAGACCAATCTGAAGACTTAGAGGGGTAAGGACAAGCCACATGCCCAGGTTCCCTATCTATATCTCTCAAATAAAACACAAGAGAAAGGACCGCTTGTCCTTTGAGGATGCTTCTAGTAACTGAGGCAGCAATATTGTCCAGTCCTGTATCTCTAATTCAGTATGTCTGTAGATTGTAAAAGTATCTCTTGATGATAGGAATCAAACAAATCTACATATTCCCAGTGACATTTTTTCATCTTAAACCAGAGAATGGTATTTTTGCTGGTATAGTCTTCACTAATTTAGTGTCAATGATCATAAGAGCTAATTCATGTTTCAGGTGGCTGAAAATACCTTAAAGACCGTAGGGGGTGTTTTCCCTGACTTTTTGCACTATACCTAAACATTTCAAAGTGCACTTTATATTTGAGATTAGGCATTAATCTACCTTTCTCCTATAAGAGTCTTGAAATCTGAATGTGTAACGATAATTATCCTTGAAGTCACCTTCTGAAATGAAGCAATGGAGTCCCGGGATGCATTATAACAATACCGATGAATGGTGTTTCCTTTGAGCAATTCATATTTTCTTCACGTTTGCTCTGGCCGAGAAAGATTTAACTGGCTCGCTCACTTCTCTGGGTGTGTTTTCAGTTTGTAAGTGAAAGGAGCAGCAGTGAACTTGCCTGAACATCTATTAATATTTTCAAAACACAGGACCTCCGTTCTTGTTTTTTATCACATTGTCAATGCACAGTACACTCCAGACGGATATTGTTTATGAGACATGTGACTTGTCCTGCTGTTTGTGCAGCCCGATAGAAGAGTGAGCATTAATTTTATAGTGTGAGGAATAGAATCAATACCAGCATTGGAAATCTTCCCATAGCTTTGCTTGTATTGGATTGAACAGATCAGTTAGTTGCTCATGAAATCACAATCCATGCATGTCCTGCCTCACACAACTTTAAGAGTCAACAGCAGAGTGCAGCAAGGGACCAAATGACTCTCCAGCAATAATACGAACACCTCAGATTCATTTTTGCCTCAAGGAACAAAATCTGAATTTTGTGTTTATTGATTTGTCAAAAGTGAGGTTATTTTCTTCTCCTTTGCCAAAGTGGAGAGGAGTTCTTATCCTGATTCCTCTGTTTGCCCCCAAAAGATAGGCTTTTTTTTAAATCCCAGTGTAATTAACATACAGTGTTATATTAGTTTCAGGTGTACAATATAGTGATTCAACAATTCTATACATTACTCAGTGTTCATCACGGTAAGTGTACTCTTAATATCCTTTGCCTGTTTCACCCATCTCCCCACCCACCTCCCTCTGGGAACTACCAGTGTGTTCTCTATATTGAAGAGTGTGATTTTTTTGCCTCTTTTTTTACTTTGTTTGTTTTGTTTTTTAAATTCCACATATGAGTGAAATCATACACTATTTGTCTTTTTCTGACTTATTTCACTTACAATTATACCTTCTAGATCCATCCATCTTGTTGCAAATGATGAGATTTCATTATTTTTTATGACTGAATAATATTCTATTATATATATATGTATATATATATACATATATATATATATATATCACATCTTCTTTAAGATAGCTAAGTTTTGATAAATAGAAGTTCCTCCAAAATTCAGTCCCATATGAATTGGAAAATTCTTTTCACAAAAATCTTCTTAAGGGGAATCATTGAAGTATTTAAGGGCTTTTAAAAAATAAGCAAACTTACTCTTTTTTTCTGTCTCGACTAGACTAACTTTCAGTTCTGTAAAGAAAGTATTTGCTTGTCTTCTATGTCTGAAACTTTGAAAAATGCTTGCTAAATGTTTGTTGAATAAATCATTTAATTGTTGGCTAAATCAATAGAAGCTGATCATCAATAGCAGGTGTTGGCCAAAATTTTCCTTAGGGGCTCCTGGGAGGTTTAGTCAGTTAAGCCTGAGACTCTTGCTTCTGGCTCAGGTCATGATCTCGCAGTTCTGGGATCAAGCCCCATGTCAGGCTCTGTGCTCAGCGTGGAGTCTGCTTCAGATTCTCTTTCCCTCTCTCTGTCTCTCAAATAAATAAATAAAATCTTAAATTTTTTTTTTCTTTAAAGGGCGAGATAGTATCTTAGGTTTTGTGGGCCACATATGGTCTCTGTCACAGCTCTTCAATTCTATAATAATAGCTCAAAAGCAGCCATCAATGGGGCGCCTGGGTGGCTCAGTCGTTAAGTGTCTGCCTTCGGCTCAGGTCATGATCCCGGGGTCCTGGGGTCCTGGGATCAAGCCCCCCACATCAGGCTCCCTGCTAGGCAGGAAACTTGTTTCTCCCTCTCCCGCTCCCCCTGCTTGTGTTCCCTCTCTCACTGTGTCTCTCTCTGTCAAATAAATAAATAAAATCTTCAAAAAAAAAAAAAAAGCAGCCATCAGTCATACATAAACAATATGTAAACAAATATGGCTGTGCTTCAAAAAAATGTTGTTTACATAAACAGGCTATTTGGCCTAAAGGCCATAGTTTGCAGACCCCTGATCTATACCTACATAAAAATCTATACATACAATCTCACTCTCATAAATTTGATCAAGAGGTTTTTAGAATAGCATCCTGAAAAGCGTATATCATCCTTAATATTGCCCACTTAAGGACATTCCTTTTAAGGAAATAGACATGTTTTCCAATGGGTTATATCTAAAATATACAGCCTATAAGAATAACTACTGTCCAGAAAACAACATATTTTTTTTTATAAAATGTTAATTACAATTCATGCTTACCCAATTCTAGGTTCTGTGCTAAGAGCTTTCCAGGTTCTGTTGTGTTGAAAGCAAACAAGAATACCATTGCATGAGTTTATTGGTTAATGCTACACCCTGACACCAGGGAATACCCTAATAAAGACCTGGGATTGATTTGATACTTCACTATCATTTTCCAAAGAATTCCATCTGAAAACAGACAAAGTCTGAGGCAAAAATATGAAGCCATGTTTTATCATATCACTGTATCCATTTGATAGCATATAATGAAAAGTGGAAGTTAAGACAAAGTGAAATTTCCAGTCTGGATATTTACTGTCATATAGAATCTTTTACTCAATTATTTATCAAGAAGACAGAAAGGAAGGAAGGGAGGGTGGGATGGAGGCAAGGAAGGAAGGAAGAAAGGAAGGAAGGAAGGGAGCGAGGGAGGGAGGAAGGGAAAAATCCTATTAACAAAATCAATTTTTTGGTAAATTTCCTGGAGGTATATTTGTGCTGGTGAGCTGGGAGACAAAGATGGTATAGATAAGTAGCTGTTCATACTGAAACCATTTTTTAAAAGTTATATTAGAAAAGAAAGTGCATTGGTATAGTCAACTAGTTGTTTTCATCCAAATCCCACTGTGGAGCAACTTTTTCATATATGATGTTAACATCATCAATGTCACATGATTCATGGTAATAGAATATTACATGAAGCAACACAGGAGTAATGCTGGTTTGAAGAGGAAATTAAAAAAAAAAAAGAGGAAGAAGAAGAAGGAGGAAGAACAAGAGGAGGAGTGGAAGAAGGGGAGGGAAAGAAAGAAACAGCGTCATTCTCAAGTAAGAACAAACTATTCAACAATATTGAGAAAGTAACCTCACACATGTTTTTCAATGGTTTAATACATCAGAAGAACACTAGGGATTGCTGAAAGGTGGAGTAAACTGAAAGGGTAGAACAAGTGTGCAAGTTTTCCTGTAAATCACATATTTACTTAGAACAGTTGTCATTTGAAATGATTTATGATCTCTAGGACTTAGATCTATGAGAGACTATGGACCTGAGAAACAAACAGGGTTTTAGAGGGGAGGGGGAAGGGGGGATTGGTTAGCCCGGTGATGGGTTTTAAGGAGGGCACGTACTGCATGGAGCACTGGGTGTTATATGAAAACAATGGATCGTGGATCACTACATCAAAAACTAATGATGTATTGTATGGTGACTAACATAACATAATAAAATTTAAAAAAAAAAAAAAGAAATGAAGTTCTGGGGCGCCTGGGTGGTCAGTTTGTTAAGCTTCTGACTCTTGATTTTGGCTTAGGTCAGGATCTCAGGGTTGTGAGATCGAGCCCTGCATCAGGCTCCACGCTGGGTGTGGATACTTCTGCTTAAGATTCTCTCTCTCCCTCTGCCTCTGCCCCTCCACCACCCCATGCTCATATGCTCTCATTTTCTCTATATATATAAAGAAAGAAAGAAAGAAAGAAAGAAAGAAAGAAAGAAAGAAAGAAAAGAAACGAAGTTCTTCAGTTGAAAGGAAGTTTGTCAATGAAGAAGGTTTAAGAGGTAATCAATTGGCGGTGGCACTGGCTTCAAAGCCGAATCACAAATCCCAGTTAATTATGCCATCTTCTCTTCCAGAGCAAAACTTAAATCTGTGTAATTTGGAAAACGAGTGCTTATCCCAATAAAAAATTTTTCAGATTATTATTGTGTGTCTCTCAAGCTTTTTACATGTAACTATAGTAAATATCTTCCCAGTGTGAGAGAGATTTATCTTTTTTTTTTTTTTAAGATTTTATTTATTTATTTGCGAGAGAGAGAGAGAGTACAAGCCATGAGGCGGGTGGGAGTGGGGAGAGGCAGAGGGAGAAGCAGACTCCCTGCAGAGCAGGGAGCCCAATGCGGGACTCGATCCTGGGACTCCAGGATCATGACCTGAGCCAAAAGCAGTTGCTTAACCAACTGAGCCACCCAGGTGCCCCGAGAGAGATTTATCTTTAACCAAAGAAATAGTTCAATCTACCTCCCCATGTCACATCTCAGTATATCTTAGAAAACTGAGAACTGGACCTCAGATTATGTTAGAATTTTTTTAAAAAATCAGTTCCTCATGAATATTGGGAACTAAGCTATCATTCCTCATTAATTTACTGATTTTAATAAATCCTCTAAAGTAACTTGAACTTCAGATATTTACTGATACGTTAATAGTCACTTACCATAATTAATTCAGGAATTTAGTTATGTCTTGCCAAGTCAATAGGAAAGTTTAGGGAGCTGAGTATGCTACTTTACCCCTTTACAGTTCTTGAAATAACGGTGCATTTCAAGGGTCTTCATCAGAGTGTAAAAGTAAGATGTGCTGACAGAGAAAAATAGGAAGAGAGAGAGAGAGAGGGAATGAAGTGGCCAGGCCAAAGCTCTTTTCTTTTCGTATTTTTTTTCTTTTTTCTTTTTTCTCAGCAAGACTCTGAAATATCCACAAATTGTCCTATTCCTTTCCTCATCTGAACTTTAAAGGTTGACCTTACAGAGGTGGAGAATTAGACACCACCAGGAATCAAGGAATAAATTGGTTGGTGTCTGGGTGTTGTACACATACTTAAAAGGAGCATGTCACAATAGGGAGAAAATAAAGAGCGTTCTTATAGGCATTTCTATTTTAAAATAATGCCTCACTGCACCATATGATGAAAGATCTTCAGAGCACATAAAGTTAGTCATAATGGAAACTCCTTAATTGAATGGCATGGAAAATGGCCCCGGGGGTTGCTAGAGAAGAGACAGGGTAATCACATGCTATCAGAACTTCATCACTGTCAACTTCTCTAAAATCCAGGATTCCGAGCCGACTTTAACTCTCATAAACCACACTTGAAAACATACTCAAGAATTAGCATAAATCATCTTATTGAAATAAAAATGTACCACTCATAAAAGTAATCAGGAGCACCATCCTTGCAAGACAAAGGTTTTTTTGTTTGTTTGTTTCTTATTTCTTTTAAGTAGTCAGTTCCTTTGGGGGGGGTATTGACATGGAATCCATACAAAATGAACATATGCAAATTTATTTTGTAGAATAGATGAAAATGTAAAAAACAGTCCCTGTAGGATGATGACAAGGTCAGATTTTTGAATTCACAGCTACCTGAGATTCAGAAGTTTAAATCTTTTCTAAATGATTAATGGTTAATTGCAATTATTTTGTCATATATCTGCAAGTTCTGAGAGCCTGTTTGGATAGAACTCTGTCCTAGCCACTGGTACATTCAAGTGATGAGTCTCAGTCCAAAGTTTCATGCTCTAGTTTAAGACACACACACACACACCCAGAGCCACAACCATGCACACCCTAGCACATAGACTAAAGAGAACAGAGCATTCTAACTTGTATATCTGAAGAGAGATATATGATGCATGCTGAGAAGCTACTACATCCTTAGAAAACTTGATATTACATAACACTTACTATATTTATTATTTCAATAGTGAAATGTTGCAATATATTGACTCACCCTGCTAACAAGGAGAGCCCTGTATACTGAGTCCTGAGGACAATTTGAAGCAGAGATTTGGTCCACCATGGCCCTGTACCGGGCCTCAGGAATCTTTATTTCACATAAATAGAATGGAGTGACATACAAGATGAGCAGCTACTCTTCGTTGTCACTATGACAAGAAAGATTTTTAAAGAGCAAGTTCTGAAGAGAAGCAATGGTTTTGCATATTGTGTATTGTGTGTGCAATGATGATGGAGTCTTCCAAGGTCTGCTGGTTTTTAAGGTGTGTTCCTTGTACCACAAGTGGGAAGCAGTGTTTGAAATGAGTGTGTGTGTGTGGTGTGTGTGTGTGTGGGGGGCGGTCAGGGATGAGTTTATGATAATTATGAAGGCATTTGAAGAAGGCTTTCAAAATTATCAGCCCAGAAATCATGACCTTTGTGTTTGCTTGGGCGTAAAATATAAAACCAATAAATGCTAATCTAACAATTCACCAGCTGCTTGAATCTCACTGCATTCTTACTATCACAATGGCTTTTAGCATCTGCTGAAGAGATTACTAAATATTTATCTAGATGACTCCATGGCTAATTCAGTAATAGATGATTCACTACCATTCGATGCAGCAAAGTACTTAGGAGTTTGGTCTGTGGAGTGAGATACACCCCTACAGTGCAGCTTATCTCATGGAAGACATTGGAAAAGTTTTTGGTTTTGGTTTTGTTTTGACATTGAACAAAGTTTTAATATCACAATGTCCTATCTGTAAAATCGAATTAACAAAAATAGCTAACTCATGAAGGGATTGTGAGGATTAAATGTGATAATACATGTAATGTATTTGATGACAATCAATATGCATTCTTTGTTGTTTATAATACCATCACCATCATCCTCATTACC
The DNA here is from genome assembly GCF_002201575.2 of Neomonachus schauinslandi. Classification (NCBI taxonomy): domain Eukaryota; kingdom Metazoa; phylum Chordata; class Mammalia; order Carnivora; family Phocidae; genus Neomonachus; species Neomonachus schauinslandi. Next base: position 49,843,385 of record NC_058417.1, on the reverse strand, counting down.
ATTCAGTGAAAACAATTTCATTTATGTACATCTCTGACTGCAAATAAATTTTCCTATATTGAAATCGGATTCCTTGACATTTCTTCCCAAATTCTAATATAGTCCCTCATGGTACACATCCATCCATCCATCTATACAGTCAGTTCTTAACATGGTTAATTCATTTATTAACAGGTCCCCAGTACAGCTTCTGTTTCTGCTCTGTCCATCCAGCCTCCAAACTTAAATGCAGAGAGCGACAAAGAAAAAGACAGAGGAGAGGGGAGAGAATGAAAGGAGGGAAGCACTTCTCTTCTATTATTCTGTTATACTGGCTAAATATGCCCGTGTTCTTCAAATCTTTAACTGGTATGACCCTTTCACTACTCTGTTCACTCTTTTCTGATGGTGCTATAATTTTTCTGCATCTCATGAAGAGACAGGTGCCCTGTATGGAAACAGAATTTCCAGATATTCTGAAGTGTTTAAAAAATCATTAGGGAAGGTGGCAAAGAGTCTAATGACAGAGTAATCCATTCTAAACCCTGGTCATTGTTATTCTATCCATGGAAGTGTTTCTTTTCCACCTATTCTGTGTGTGTGTGTGTGTGTTTAACTTAAATTATTAAACTTATTTGCTATGAAAATTTAATGGGAACTTATATGAGCGTTTGTTGGTTCATGGGGGAATTACTTTTAATGTTAGAGGTTAGAGTTCTCAAGGCAGACAGGTGTTGAAATGCAGATGTAGATAAGCAAATGGGTAATGTGGATAAATCCGCTGAGCACTGAGCTTGGCTGATAGACGTGTGTATGTGTTTAAAATAAAGACAGAAAGCAAAGTTCCCAGATAATTTATTGGTTCAATTCAGTGGCCAAGAACATTCCAAGAATGATATGAAGGAAAATTACAGAAACTTTAATTTCTGTTACTTAAGGCAGCAAACTTTTTTTATGTCAAAAGTTGTTTTAAATTATTAGAATACAGAACAGTTTAGAGATATGGAAATTGGTTGATATTGAATAATCAGATTCCCATATACAAGAGAAATTATGTCATGTAATACCTCCTGAGTGGTTTTACACTTAACAGTTATTGCTCGGTTAAAAAGCAAGGTTTAAACATAGTATTTATGGGGTGCCTGGGTGGCTCTGTTAGTTAAGCATCTACCTTCGGCTAAGGTCATGTCTCAGGGTCCTGGGATCAAGCCCCGCATTAGGCTCCCAGCTCGGTGGGAAGCCTACTTCTCCCTTTCCCTCTGCCCTCCCCCTCTTTGTGTGCTGTCTCTCTCTCTCAAATAAATAAATAAATAAATAATAAAATCAGTAAAAAAATACTATTTATAATATACAATTTTTAAAAATTATTGTTAATTATTTACATATGTGTATAAATATATGCTTGTGTCTTAAAAATTACAGGATTGTACCAAACTGTTAGTTATACTCCTTTCTGAGAAGCTGTTTATAGAAGCCTTTTACATTCCATGCTGTGTTTTTCTGTAGTGTTTGAATAGTTAAGTGTATAATGAATGTATTGCTTTTGAAATGATTACTTTGTAATCAGAAGGGGGGAAAAAGAGCTAAAACATGAAATGCATGATTAGTCCAGACTTGCAAAAAATGATTTTTTTTCTCCTTTTAATTTAGCGTTTATCAAAGAAATAGTAGCCTGAATGCTGAAATATATTATTACCTACAGGCCAAACCCATTAACCATTAAGCTATTGATACTCATCCAAAGTGGTTGATAGTAAAAAGGTGCCCGGCCATCAGGAAAGGAACATACCCCAAAAGATTGTGGTTTATGTGCAGTTTCCACAATTTGGAACCTGCCTAGCCATCTCAAAGCCAACTTGTCCAGGAAATAAAAAGTCACCCCAAGCCATGGACTTTCAACTGTTGAGCTCTGCCCCAGGAAATATCCTGGGCAACCGAAAGATATAAGGATACCTAGTCTCCAAGCAACTTGAGTTCCATTTAGCACGTAGCTTCATAAAGCTTAATGAAAATTGGCTATCTCCTCCACTTTGGGAGACTCTAGGTTCGTGGAGAACAGGGTGTTCTGGTTTTTGCACTACATGAATGAAGAGATCATAAACCTGTGTGACCCTGAGCAGCTGCCTGAATCAAGCTTTGCCATTCAAAGGAAACTTCTGGTTACTACACTCTATGGCTGTAGGTTAAATGAATAATGAGACTGATCACCTACCAAGTCCTTTGGAATGGTTTCATTAGTCTGAAATTCTACTGATGCCCATGCCCTGAAGACTGTCATCCATTTGAAGGATATGGCATAGTGCTGAAAGTTGACGAGATCTAGACACAGGAGCTAGACTGTCCAGGTCCAAACCCTGGCCTGTGTGTGACATGGAGCAAGTTACTCGAATTCTCTGTATCAGAGTTTTCTCATCTATCGATGGGAATAGTAACAGTAGCTGTTCATGAGTTGCTATGCAGATTAAGTGAGCTAATATTTGGGGTTTTTTTGTTTTGTTTTTTTAAAGATTTTATTTATTTATTTGAGACAGAGAGAATGAGATACAGAGAGCATGAGAGGGAGGAGGGTCAGAGGGAGAAGCAGACTCCCTGCCGAGCAGGGAGCCCGATGCAGGACTCGATCCCGGAACTCCAGGATCATGACCTGAGCCGAAGTCAGTCGCTTAACCAACTGAGCCACCCAGGCGCCCTAAGTGAGCTAATATTTGTAAACACCACAGAGCCTGGAACATAATAAGAATGGTATCAATGTTTGTTAATAACAACAAAAATACCCATCTTAACTGTTTTAGGCATTGCTCTGGACCCTGACAATTAGATCCAACCCTCAATTTTCAAATAGCGCCATCTAAAAAATTCAGATGAAGGTCTGTAGACACACAGATAAGGACACAATTAAGCCCTAATCAGGGAAGAAAGGAAAATCACTTCAGTAGAGATACGACTGGGCTGCACAGCATGAGTGGGAGATTATTTGGCCCAGAAAAGTAAAGGAGGGGCATCTCAGTCAGAACAATAAACATATACTAACACATATAAACAACATATACATGTAGGGACATGTGAAATAACTCACTATACTTCAACAGAAATCTTTGGAGCATAGACAAAATGGAGGTGACTAAAGCTGTTAACTCCATGATAACTTCAGTGATACCTGTTGCAGTTTATTATATGGTAATGCACAACTGTGGAAGGTTTTCTTAAGTAAGAGAATGACAGAAGCAGACTTGTGTTAAAGAGAAATAATTCTGACAGTCACACACATAAAAACCAAAAGGGGCTAGTTGGTGTGGACAGGAAGCGAGAAGTGCATGGTTCCAGGGAGATGTGAGAGTCTATACTAAGACAGAGACAGGAGTGAATGCCGTAAAAAGATTCTTGAGACAATTTGGAGGTGGAGCTGATAAATCATGGTGAGTGATTGAGTCTGAGGGAAAGAGAAGGATCAAACATAATATTCTGCTTTCTAGCTTGGGCAATTAGGAGTTGAGTGATTTCATTAAGAAGCAGGGTAGGAGGGGGACAAAAGAGGAGGCAAGAATTACCTTCATTTTGGGTGTCAATCTGGGTTTGCCTAGACAACCTCATCTATTGGAGAAGACGAACAGCAATGGGGAAAGGTCATTTTAAACTCGAGAGAAAGGTCAAGTGAGGAAACATAGATTCAGGAGTCACTGTACACATGGTTGATGGAAACCATAAGAAGGAATGAAATGACTCAGGGGAAAATGGGTAGAATGAGAAGAGACATGGAAGAACTTCAAGGAAAAACATCTAAAGAGTGGGCAAAGGTTGCTAAAGCAAACTAAAAGAAAAGTTACAGGTTAGCAGGATAAAGAGCATTTCTGTTTGTTTATTTTTGCATTAATTCAATCCCTTTATTCATTCATTCAATAAATATTCATTGAGCACCCATTGTGTCCCAAGACATGGGAATGCAGAGAGGGGAGACCCTGTGTAAGGGAAATAGACCAACTCCTTGTTATCATGGAGTTTTAAGTCTATTATGAAAGACCATGTAAGACTATCACAAAAAAGTCAGATGACTACATTGATATTTGAAAGATTTCCATTTTTTTCTAAGAAGGGAAAATATCAGTGCTATAAGAACACAGGTGGGAGGATCAGAGAAGTCCTCCTGATGACTGAATGGAGATGTGAGCAGGGGTCCCACAGGTTGGGTTGCTGAGGGTGGTGGCAAGTTCCAGACAGGGTACGCCGTGTGTGTGAGGCTCCACACTCCTTCCTCTGACTATGAAGGAAATGGAAAACATGGATAAGTTGCCCCCATTTCTCATGTCTTTCTCCAATTTCTGGGTTGTATGTAACTACAGGTCTATAATTTAGTTCATGACAATTCATTCTGTGCTAACAAGAGGAAAACACATTAGATGGGTCATTATAAAGGATGGTGTCTAGTTTCCATGCAGGTTGTCCCTACATCTCACAGAGCAAATCCTGAAGGAAGGCCCTTGAAATCAGTATTCTCCATATCAAAGCTGCGGGCTAGAATCCTGTGTCTCTGGATATTAACTGCCAAGGGTAGCCGCCTTCCTCAGAGGAGCAGACAGCCATATCTGCTGGAAGGACATCAAAATTCAGACCTGCACCCAGTGTCGTCACCAGAGATCGCAGCCTCTGCCAGATGAGTTTGTCACACAGGTGTCAGGAAGAGGCAGCCATCCACATTGCAATCTGGGAGCGCTTTGCACTCAGGTGACAGTGAAGAGATTCTTCCCACTAGGTGTGTAATTATGTGCCCCTCAAAATCGGAGGTATCTCTCCACATCACAGAAAGTCTTTGCTTTGCAAGAGAAAGGAACAAACAGGCTACCCTTTCCAATGGAATGAATAAAGTCCTGAAATATAGAATGGCACAAATAATATTACAGATAACATATGACAAAATACCCCCTCCCTGAACTCTAGCATGGTCGTCATCCAAATCCTCTACAGAGGTTAATGGCTGATCTTGTCAACACCAGACTTTGGAAAGTCTAAGAAATCTTGTTTTGAAAAAGAATTCAAAGATTGCAAAAGGAGAACAAACATTAAAGATCAAAAGTAAAACAAATGAATACTATCTGGGAAAATGAAATCACAGGTATGTAATTAGCACTGACAGAGGCTGGCTAAATTCATGTCCACAAACTGCCTCAATCCTCCACTATAGACTTTTTAGTCAGATTTTCTATCAAAACAGCAATCTGTCTTCAAGGTCACATTCATACTTTCAGGTACCACTTTTTTAAAAACTGATTGTAGATTAACACCCTTTTCACCAAACAAAAACACATTTTGCTCAGTGGCTTTAACTCTTTTCAAAATGTGTCCTGTATTTATAACTTCCTCCTATTACACTGCATTTTGTCTTCCTCCTTGTTACACATCATATATTACTTTGTGCTTCTGTTGGTTGAATAACAGTCCACAGCTCTGACAAATAATTTGGTGTTCTGATTGTGAAATTAAGGGCTGTAGACTGAGAGAGTAAATGTTAATTGCCCGTCCCCCATGACATCCTATGTCTTTGTTTTGTTCTGTAATGTTAACTTGTTCATCATTATTAAATCTGGTAAAGACATACAATTTTCGTGGTGAGCATAAAATTCCTCCTAAGTTCATCACCCAGAGATAAGCACCATAAACACTTAAGTAGAATTTTGGGATAATTTCATACATACATACACACACACACATACACACACATACATGCACACACACAGATATACCATGTTTCTTGTTTTAGTTATAGCATAACTCAGATCCGTGTTCTCTTTCTGCTTATGTGAAGAAATGTGGGGGCATTTGAATTGTGTTTATCCACCAGACTTAGGGTCAAAGACTGGTGAAATCATTCCCTAAATATAGTTGTTTTGTGAGAGGCAAAGCAAGACAGCTGAACTAGGTATCTGCATTGTAGCTCCACCGTATTACTTTTCTTGGAAGCTAGTCTAGATGCTTTTGAGTGGTGAGAGTGGCCACGAGGACCAGATAAACTGGAGACACTGACACTCTCGAAGGAAGAAGAGTGACTTGGACGATGGGTGTTAGATCATAACAGTGTATCTACACAACACTTTTTCCCAAAGTGAAAAATCCCACGTTTATTGTCCTAGCAACTTCAACATACAGATTTTTTTATTCTATGTGACATATTACAAAAATCTAATTCAGTCAAACTGGCTGCAAATGTGTAGATGCAGCTAATGTCTTTTTCTACCAACTACTGAAAACCTTAAAACCTTTTCAGTATTTTAGGCATTAGAGCTTGAGATTTCCAGAAGATTAAAAAAAAAAAAAAATCAAGCTATGCCCCTACCACAAAAGCTATAGAATTTAGAAGGCAAACATAATGGGCCCGAGTAGGAGAGCAACTTAAGGAAGACAAGAGGAAAGTAGCAAATTAAGAGTATTAAGCAAATTAAGATATGCCGGTCATTTTAATTCACAGGATCTGCATAGGGGTTGGGTTGAGTAAAAAGGGAAAAAGTGATTACAGTTGACCCTTGAAAAAGGGGCTAGGGGTGCTGACTCCCCCGAACACACTCAAAAATTCATGTATTAACTTGCGACTGCCCAAAAACTTAACTCTTTAATATCCTACTATTGACCTAAAGCCTTACCAATACCATAGTTGATTAATACATATTTTGTATGTTTTATATGTTATACACTGTGTTCTTACACTAAAGTAAGTTAGAGAAAAGAAAATGTTTTTGAGAAAATCTTAAGAACGAGAAAATACATTTACAGTACTCTATTTATCGAAAAAATTCCACATGTAGGTGGACCTGCACAGTTCAAACCCATGGTGTTTGAGGGTCAATTGTATTCTATTTTAAATTGACAATGCTTGACTCCTAGAAAATGGAACTTCCTCTTTCTTTTTCCTGTTTTTTTTTTTATTTTATTTTTATTTTTTTTTGACAGAGAGAGTGTACAAGCAGGGGAAGAAGCAGGCAGAGGGAGAGGGAGAAGCAGGTTCCCCGCTGAGCAGGGAGCCCGATGTGGGGCTCGATCCCAGGACCCTGGGATCATGACCCGAGCCGAAGGCAGACGCTTAACCGACTGAGCCACCCAGGCGCCCCTTTTGTTTTTTTTTTTTAAGATTTTATTTATTTACTTGAGACAGAGAGAGGGGGCACAAGCAGGAAGGAGGGTCAGAGGGAGAGGGAGAAGCAGACTCCCCACTGAGCAGGGAGCCTGATGCAGGGCTCAATCCCAGGGCCCTGGGATCATGACCTGAGCTGAAGGCAGACGTTTAACAGACTGAGCCACCCAGGTGCCCCACTTTCTCTTTCTTTTACATTAGCTTCTCTGCAGGTAATACAGGATATTAACAAGTTAATTTTTATTTCAATAAATAGATATCTATGCTCAGGGTTCAAGGAGGGTCTGTTTGCTACCAAATTAGGTACTGTGATAATCATAATTACTTCTTTAGGTTATCAGACAAATAATATGTATGGCCCAAGGGAAAGAGTTGATACTCTAATATCTATGTGTTCACATAAATAGATATTATCTTTTATTGACCATCTCAGAAATAGGTCATCTGAGCCACATTGTTGTGCCCAGAACACTAGCCACATCCTGAGAGGTGTAAGTAGGCCAGAGGATGTGGTAGGACACGGAGATGTTCCCTGTTACCCTTGGCGGGGGCGAGGGGGAAGCGGTTAATTCCAAGGTTCTTCTAATACCTATTCCCTCTTAACATCTCTTCATCAGGTTAAATACAAAGCATGCATAGGTTTGTTTTTCCCACAGTAGAACAAAGGAGACAACAGGGGGAAGTTTGGGTTGGAAACTGTTAAATTTGTGCAACAGGATTAGAAATTTCACAATAAGACTTTTTTATTTTCGTGAACCTTTAAGTACTTCTTGTTTCCAGTAAGGCTAGGGCTGTTTTTTCTTGCTACATTTTGACACTTCCCCTATGACATAAAACCAGGAAGTGTAATTCAATCTGAAAGCAGGATAAAATAGAAAGACTCTTACAAATGGAATAAAACTTCTGATCATTCACACAACTTCTTCCAGGGAATTAGGTCGATGTTTGAGAGAGTTCTGACTTGATGGGATCCCATGACCTCAATAGCTGCCTTGGGATACCAGTCTTAAAATACTATGACACCCACAGAATATATAACACCAAGAGTGACCCAAATGTAAGCCATGGACTTTGAGGGATTATAATGTCAGTTCATCAATTCTAACAAATACACCACTCTAGTGGGGGGTGTTATAATGTGCATGCATGAGGGTGGGGCACACATGCAACATTTGTGTCTCAATTTTGCTGTGAACTTAAAACATGCTCCTTAAACAAACAACCAAAAATGTCTTAAAATACAATGATGTATCTTTCCATTTGTGATGGAAATTTTGACTTTTGTGAAGATAAACTTATATTTGATTTAGAGAAATTTCCTCCTGGAAGAAAGAAAGCACTTAATAATATAGATACTGCTAGAAATGCATACAAGCATTTTTACTTTTATCATTCACAAACTGACAATACGAAGATGCATGTTAGCTAAAGTACATATGATCTAAGGACATTTGTTTTGACCGTTGGATCCTGCCATAGAACACACAGAAGCTACTCAATGACTATAATAGTTATTCTGACAACAGGCAAGAGTTTGGTCCACATTCATAGTTTTCTTCCCCCCTCCCAACTTATTTTTTTTAAGATTTTATTTATTTATTTGACAGAGAGAGACACAGCGAGAGAGGGAACACAAGCAGGGGGAGTGGGAGAGGGAGAAGCAGGCTTCCCGCCGAGCAGGGAGCCCAATGCGGGGCTCGATCCCAAGACCCTGGGATCACGAACTGAGCCGAAGGCAGATGCTTAACGACTGAGCCACCCAGGTGTGCCCCCCCCCCCCATTTATAGCTTACAGTCCCAGTAAAATATTCCTCAAAAACTCCACTTTTTTCTTTGATGTTGTATTTTGGCTGGGAAGAATTAAGCATTGAAGCTCATGATAATCAAAGCCTCCTTGCTCAGGGACCCAGAAAGGCCATTAAAGAAAGGCCCAAAATTACTTCACCTGAGCAATATAGCTCCTAAATAATACCCTATTCTCACCAGCGTGTTGCCATCTTTCCTTTTCTTAGGATATAATTTCCTTCGGGTCTGCATGAAGTTAGGAGAGACAAGTTGCCACCAAAAATAAGAGTTTGTGTTTCTATAGCATCTGTTTATGACAGTGTATATAAATAAGAAGAGGTTCCACCCCAGTATAGGGACAAAAAAAAAAAAAATACATATCTTTTTATGAGTTGGCTTTCTGAAAATGCAACGAAATGAAAGAATGTGGAGGCGGAGCCCAATTTAAATGCAATGTCAGAACAAAAAAGAACCACCTACAAAAATCTTTCTTTAAAAAGCATCCATTCCTAAAGAAGATGCATTGCATGTAGGCTCATACACAGATTTACTACCTACCCAAAGTAGCCTTCTGACAATGGCTTCCTTGAGGGATCATCTTTAAACCCTGAGGTTAGAAAAAAATAAGCAAGTTACGATTCTTAGATACTTGTTGCCATTCTAAATACTGAACAGAAGTTGTGTGTGGTAGGGACATACAATTCTAGTCCCCGGAGTTGCACCTTTGGGGAACGATGTGAGAATCAACATTCAGAGGCAGACAAGATTAATCCCTAAACAGCTCAGCTTTAGGAGTGTTATCAGTCATTCTATGCATTTACTTATATTAGCATCTTGAGATGGGTATTGTTTTTGTTCTGCATGTAGATATAGATATATAATTTTTATATTATAGAGACATATGTGTGTAAGCACATATGCATATAGTAATATCTTTAAAAGCATGGGAATGCAAATTGGATAAGATTTTCTTTTCATTCCTGGCTCTCCCTGGCATCAAATATTAAAAATGTGTTCCAGTGACCGTGAAATATAAAAACACCCCTATATATTCCCAAATACCAGAGAGTGGTGCTGTCCTGGGCAAGAACTAGTCCATGAACACAGGCTGAGAGGTAAGTCTCAGATCTTCCCCTTTTGAGGTCCGGGTTCCCTGACTCCGGCTTCACTGGTGACCAGCACTCTTTCTGCGCCTGGGGCTCTTTTCAGGGAGCTCTTCCCACCATCAGGGATGGGTTTGGCAAGAAACCACCTTCCAACTTTTCCCACTTAGAATGTTTGCCTTCACCAGTGCCTGAAGCTGATTCACAGTCTTTGAATCTCTGACATTGACAAACGGAAGTACAAAAAGTACGAGGGGAAAAAAAAAAACCAACTTTGGATTTTGTTCCAGTTGTAAAGGACAAATGTGTGCTATACCTTCAACCCAATAGGTAATCTTTTGTTTTCAGGTCCTATTTTAAGTTTAATGAATTATTTCAAACATTTTAGAAATGTTAGATTTTACTTTCTCTATAACTTTCAAGTATTTTAATGAGATGTAAACAATGGTTCCAAAGTACTCTGGGAAAGAGAGGCACAAATAATATGACTAAATGAGGATCCTATCTAAAATGAGGAAAATTAGACCTGTACAATGTGCCAGGCACCATGCTGGATGTTTTGTATATATTTTTTTTTCTTTTATATCCTCATACCAGCCCTGCATGGTAGATATTATTGTCACCATTTTTTTAAAGATTTTATTTATTTATTTGAGAGAGAGAGAAAGGAGGAGGAGCAGGGGGAGGGGCAGAAGGGGAGGGAGAAGCAGGGAGAGCAGGGATCCTGACATGGGGTTCCATCCTGGGTTATGACCTGAGCTGAAGAAGGCAGAGGCTTAAACCGACTGAGCCACCCAAGATGCCCCTATTGTCACCATTTTGATACATGAGAAAACTGAGCCAAAGAAAGTTTAAGAGAGCCTGAAAAGTATTAATAAGACATATATCACTTTTAGAATGCTTGAGTTTAAAATTTTTTAGGGGCGCCTGGGTGGCTCTGTTGGTTAAGCAACTGCCTTCAGCTCAGGTCATGATCCCAGGGTCCTGGGATCGAGCCCCGCATCGGTCTCCCTGCTGGGCTGGAAGCCTGCTTCTCCCTCTCCCCTCCCCCTGCTTGTGTTCCCTCTCTCGCTGTCTCTCTCTCTCTCTCTGTGTCAATTAAATAAATAAAATCTTTAAAAATAATAATAAAAATAAATAAATAAAAATTTTTTTAAAGATTTATTTATTTATTTGAGAGAGAGCGAGAGAGAGAGTAGGGTGAGGAGAAGAGGGAGAGAATCTCTAGACTCCCTGCTGAGCAGGGAGCCTGACATAGGGCTCGATCCCACGACCCTGAGATCATGACCTGAATCAAAACCAATAGTTGGTTCCTCAACCGACAGAGCTACCCAGGTTCCCCTTGAGTTTAGAATTTAATGTGTTTTTGGGCGCCTGGGTGGCTCAGTTGGTTAAGCGACTGCCTTCTGCTCAGGTCATGATCCTGGAGTCCTGGGATCGAGTCCCACATCGTCCCTGCTCAGCAGGGAGTCTGCTTCTCCCCCTGACCCTCCCCGCTCTCATGCTCTCTCTATCTCATTCTCTCTCTCAAATAAATAAATAAAATCTTTAGAATTTAATGTGTTTCTAACTTTGATGGCAATACAAATATTTATTTTGACACCCATTAAAATGTAAATACATATTCTTCTATCCCACCCTCATGGAATCCAAAGATAGCCCCTTTGTTGAAATTAAATTTATTTCAGTTATTTTTAATGATTGCTCTAAGAAGTGTGAAAGAGAAATTATATCCGTCAATTATTCCAGGACTTCTCAGGAGACCCAGACTCCCGCTGTTCTGTCCTGTCAGTTAAAGATAGAACACAATGTACTATTCTGGCCCAGATGGAGACCCACCCAGAGTATCACATGGGATCTACATGTTTGGTGGAAAACCAAACCAAAATCTGTATGTGGCGAGGGTGTAAACATGGAAACAAGGAAAGGTAGGTGCCTGCCACTTGCTGTCCAGTCATCTTTTTAGATCTCCCCTCTCCCTGTCTTCCTGACACTCTGTGGCTGAAATGGGGACTCCATAGAATTGAGTGGTTGTATGGTGCTTCCCCTGGGCTTTCCAAGAAAATGGTCATTGGTCAAACCTTTGATTTTTGTCACTTTTAGGGAAAAAATTAGCTGCATTGCTTAAAAGCTAACGATACAGCTTCTCCTACGGGTCTTATTCAGAACGATCCAACGTTCACTACGCTTGACAAATAGTGATCACCACAGCTGTAGTCATTTCCTCATTCCCTTGAGCAAGCGATTTCTTCTTTCTTTCCTTTTTCTTGTTAATTTTGTTGTTTGGGGTGGGGTGTCTTTGGTGGAAGACTGCCCAGTGAAAGTGCTTCCTTGGGTCATCTTTTTTAGTACTGATTTAGGCAGATTAAATGGGTACAGGATTAGTTACCGCACTTACAATTCACCCAAGGTAACCATGGCTCAGCCTGCTCACGCAGTGGAATAAGCTTGATGGCTTGAATGTCAGTTCGTTAATGACGCTATGCCAAGCAGTACACAGCTAGGAGAATTATCAGTCTCAAGCGAAGGATGTGAAGGGTTAGGTTAATATATTTTCTACCACAAATTCAATAGGTCTAGATGAAAGAATACAAAAAAAAAAAGTCATTTAAACTAAAAATAAAAATAAGTACAAAAGAATGAATTGCATGTTTCCTAAATATTGTTAGCCTTTCAGGTGATCAATATGGCAATTATGTTTACCTTTGTAAATGTTCACTTCATAAGAACAGATACACCACTGGACTTGCCCCACATTTGACCTCCACTTCACCAGTGTTTGAGAGTTTCTTTTGCATGGATCTCCTGATAGTGTGCCATTTATTCATACCTAGGGACTTTTAAAATTGACTTCTGACAGTTTTCCCCATCCTCACTGTGCTTTTTTTGATTTAAACAAACGAATGGCCATGGTATAACTTGTAAGTTGCCACCAGTGAATTTGAGGGCCAGAAATGTGGGAAGTAAGAGTTAACACACGAGTTAAGTAACAAAGAATTCTTTTTCTCAGAAGCTTGCACCTTGCTGACAAAAAACAAAACAAAACCAAAAAACCAGGAAGATCAATGATTCACAGCACATTGAGAAAGGATAAGTATGGGTCAATAACAGTCCTGTACAGCGTAACATAGCAATTAGTATTGATCGGACTCAAAGGGACCTGGGTTAAAATCCTGGCTCACCCTAGAACAGTTTAATTTTGAGCAAGTTTCTCAAAATCTCTTCAATTATGCAAAAAGTGGCAGTGGTAATACCTATCTGTTAAGGATTAAATGAGATCCTACTGTATGTCAAATGCTTGTGATAGTGTGTAACACATAGCAAAGTTGCCTTTATTATTGTTGTTGGTCTTATATTTTATAAAGTTATTTGATTAAATACCACACAAGCAAAGACAAATCTCATTCCAATTACAAATGAACTCAGTAAAAATACTTTGGTTTGTTTTGTTTTATTTTGTTTAAATCTGCATCTACCTGAGCGGTCACCTAACACTTTTGGCATTGTACACAAAGTTATTTTTGTGGAAACAGTCTGAGAAATAAAGGTGAAGCAGTCCGCGAAAGCAATAATTTCTGATTCCTTTTCAATGATCTTCTCTCAAACTTCAAAATCACCTAAATGCAAGCAACTATGATAGTTTGACACAGCACATTCGTTAACTTCAAATCGCAATCTCCAGAACACAGCTTTATCTCCAACATCATTATTCATTTACTATTTGTGAAGTTGTTTTTATAAAAACGCCAAAATGATTCACTTCTCAGGGATTTTACTATTTAACAAAGAGAAAATAGTCAGAACTCCCCCAAACTCAGAAACATATCATTGACCACACTTTTCCAAGATCATTGTGGCCCTTTTCGAAAGCAGTGTTTTTATAAAAAGTTTTCACAAGTTTCAAAGGTTGTCCAGAATTATCCAGAACAATTTAAGCTTTCCTGTAATTCTTTAAAAGGAAGACCTAAAGTTAACAACAAGTTTGCCAAATACCGGGTCGGTGGCCTTGAGGGCTAATTTTCCTTGCCATTAAAAATATTTATCTTTGGTTACTTACACTAAATCATTGTCTGATGACTAGAGGAGATGGAGGCTAGTTAACTAATGCAGATCTTTACCCTGAGACACTGTGAAGGGCAACACACCAGCCAGTGTAGATTCATTTGGTTTAATTAGCAGAGGCACAGATCTTACTCATAGGGCCTGGACTAATGACCCAAAGGACTTTTTTATCCCAATAGTTTCTGGATTAATGGAGGTAGTTTATGAATTGCTTTAAAGTTCTTAGGGTAAATTGTTTACTAATGATGGCTCCTAAGTAATACAAAACCAAAGGGTTAGTAGGAGCCCTAGGTAAGGTCACTAAATCTATAGAATTAATAAATTCCTGTTCCATTTGCAGGTGAAAGAATGTGTGACTCCGTGAGTAGAGCTTTTTCATCCAAGGTTGTCCTAGGGAAGAATGTGACAGAGAGAACTGTTTAAGGTACAGTGGATGATAACGCAAGTGTGTGTGTGTGTGTGTGCGTGCGCGCGTGGATGCATAAAGAGCTAAAAGTTGGAGAACGCAGATGGTACTCCCTAGGAGCAGTCAGACTAGAATGGTTTTTAGGTAGTGATGGGCATCAGTACCCAACTCAGTTCTTGTGATCATTTCTGACAGAATCTGAATAGGAGGGCTCCTTGGAATGAGAAACACTTGCCAGGAATCTGAGATATTATTAATGCCATACTTTCAATTTCATTTCTATAAAGTTACATCATTTCTGCAAAGTGTACAGTCTGAAGATATTTCCTAAAAACTGTTCCAGATTGGTAAAACAAGAAGGAAGAAAGATTATGATTGACTAGGTCTTATGTACAATAAAGAAGAATTTTTAATTTAAAGGTATTTCTCCTTCCCAGGCCCCTAAGGAATTAATTTTTCCCAAATACCATTCTGGAAGTCCCTTCCAGGGGCCCCAAGGAGCAGTTTGTCTGCCTGGAAGTTCCGATGATTAAATAAAACATGAATTTATCCATCTAAATCCTTTAGACAAGAAATTTCAATCCATCCCATAGCTTTTCAAGAATTCATATTTTCTAAGGTTTTTTTTTCCCCCTTTTTTTAAAATCATCCCACTCTTCATTCTTTATGGTTCTTTATCTTCTTCAAATTCAGAATTTTCAAACAAACTTTAACTTAAAATCTCCAGAGAAGCAGGACTAGTTATCCAGAATTGTGAGGTTGGCTAAGCTCTTCTTTTTCTCTTTCTTTGAAGTCACCTGCTATGATACTTCGGCTTTGAAAGCATTTGCTGAGGATTGTTATAGATCTTTGGGAATGTAAATATTATAGTTTGTACAGAGAAATATTAGAAGTAGCAAAGAAGGGAATCATGGCCTGGCAGCCGGGCAAAAATATCCAGGAGCTAGATTCCCCACCCATGAGGAGACGTAGCCTGGTGAGATGTAAGTTTCTTAGGATCCTGGGTCAGTGAGAGATTGATATGTCCATTGGCAAAAGTGTCCATGCCAAGCATGGCAGATCAATGGCATTGACCAATTTGTCTGCCTAGAAGTTGTTTCTTTGGTGGCGTGTGGAAGGTGGTAGACTGGAAGGAAGAACCTTCTCTTTGCCCCTTCCTATGAGTAGGAAGATAGTCTTTCATCAGGTTTCAAGGTGTATCACCCTAGTTTATGTTTATCTTCTTGGTGAGTTTGACTGTCATACACGGAAATGAGTAGCTCAAGGAGCTTAGGTACTGAATCCAGCCCAGTCGATAAAATGCATAAAATATATGTACTCCTGCAACAGGGATAGCACCCTGACACACCAGTTAATAGAAAGCTCATGGGACACGGATAGAAAGAAATGTTGTAACTTACTAGAGTTTGTCACCTTACATCATGTTTACTCTTTGTATCATAAACTCAAATTGTATGGCAAAAATATGGTTGGGATACACAGAATTGGTAGATTCTAACATTGCATAATTCTACGGAGCTGGAAGCATGTGGAAATCCTGAAGTGGAAGCAAATGTGCCTTGCATAAGTCAGAACGAATTAAACTGGCCATGCTTCCATCTAATGGATACATCAAAATGCCTGTTTCTGGCTGCTGTGTACATCAGCTGTGGGCAGTGATTAATTCCTGGCCTCCTCTACTTCTACTCATGCCATCAGAGGAGGAGGGAGAAGCATCAATGCCCACTGCAAAGTAAGACACACATAACAAGGCTAACAAAGCATCGTGGGTCAAGTTGCAGCAGGAATGATGGCAAGTACATAGGCATGAGTCAATGCAGGATTAGAACAAAGAATGTAATTCATGGAAACCTCTCAAATGTACATGTTGGGATGTGCTGAATAGTCGACTTGAGCAGATTTGCAGCAGCATGTGAAGCTGATTTACATAAATGTGAACTCATGCCCAGAAAACAAATGTGACTTGCAAATTTACAACCCTGAAATCATGGACAATGTACACAGAAGCAGACACAATTTCTAGTAAACAAAAACCATTACTTCTCTTGACTACCATGAAACGTTTAGTGCACTCCAATCATACACTGCTAGGCTGAGACTACATGAGCTGTCCTCTCTAGTGGAATTGCTGAAAAGCCAAGTCCATGCCCCCTGCCACCTAAGAGTGAAAAGGTTTCACTGGTGCAAATGAAGGTGTTACCTTGGTTCAACTCAGCTGGAAGAGTTTAGGAATATAGACAGAAGTGTTACCCTGATTCTGTCTGCCTTCTAGCAGCCTGTTTGATGTGTCCACCTATAAATGTCCTGCCCGCACTGGAGACTCACTGGGTATTCTCCACCCATCCCATCCAACCAGCCCTCTCTCCTGACTCCCGTTTCCTGATTCAGCTCCTGACCAACCTTTGATTCTCCCTGCCACCTTCTTCCCTCCCATGATTTAAACAGTTGCCAAATCATGTACATTCTTCTTCTGCAGAGTCTCTGGAATGGACCACTTCTTTTCCATTCTCAAGTTCAAGCACTTATTACTGGTCATCAAAATATTGCCATTGGCTCTTTTTTTTTTCTTTTAAGATTTTATTTATTTATTTGACAGAGAGAGATAGCAAGAGATGGAACACAAGCAGGGGGAGTGGGAGAGGGAGAAGCAGGCTTCCTGCTGAGCAGGGAGCCCGATGCAGGGCTCGATCCCAGGACCCCGGGATCATGACCTGAGCCGAAGACAGACACTCAATGACTGAGCTACCCAGGCAGCTCCTATCTTCACTTCTTACTCCTCCCGACAACTCTATGTATTTGACATTTCATCTTCCTAAAAGTCACTATAGCTTCACCATTCTCTTACTCTGAAAACTTCAGTGGTCGCTCATAACCTTCTGTTTCAACTACAATAATTTAAAATCCTTAAGCTACTTTCCAATTTTACTCCCCATTAATGTCTCAGAGAAGCCCTAGACCAGGGCTTCTCAACTTTGGCCCTATTGACATATTGGACTCGGTAATTCTTTGTTGTGGGGCCTGTCCTGTTCATTGTAGAATGTTGAGCAGCAAGTCTGCCCTCCACCCACTAAGATGCCAGTAGCAATCGCCCCCCCCCCCGCCCAAGTTATGACAACTAAAAATGTCTCTAGACATTGTCAAAAGCTCCTGGGGAGCAAAATCGCAGCCCTAGACAAAATGGGTCTCTTGTGGTTAGCGAGATATGCCTCAAGTTTCCCATGTTTGTATGTGTGTTTGCAGTTGGGCCCTCTGCTTGAGATGTCCTCTCTACCATCTCTATTCAAATCATAACCATCGTTCTTGGTTTTTCAAAAAAACTCCCTGTTATCAAAGTCTTCTCTCTGTTTTAACCAGGCTCCCTGAATTGAGGTATTTTCCTTCGCCTACAGATGACAATAGCACTTTACGTATTTCTTAAGCCATTTGTCTTATTTTGACTGTTTTCCTTTAATTTGGCTGCTAACAACATATACACAGAAGCATATTTTTGGCCCACTAGTTAAACATATAAATATTAATGGCATGCTTTATGCAAGCTACTCTCTATTCTGCTGGAAATTTACTTCCCTAGTTGTTATTGGGGTCATTTGTTTTGGGTTTTTGTTTCTTGTTTCTGCTTCTAACAAATCTGTTGCATCTTTTTGTATGAAATTTTTACCAGTGTATAAATACTAAAAACAATAATCTTGATGTAATTATCTTAACATCGCTGATAAATGCATGAATGTGGGGCGCCTGGGTGGCTCAGTTGGTTAAGCGACTGCCTTCAGCTCAGGTCATGATCCCGGAGTCCCGGGATCAAGTCCCACATCCGGCTCCCTGCTCGGCAGGGAGTCTGCTTCTCCCTCTGACCCTACCTCCTCTTGGGCTCTCTCTCTCTCACTCTCTCTCTCTCTCTCAAATAAATAAATAAAACATTTTAAAAAAATGCATGAATGTGATGTTCTCTCTTATTAAATGAAATAGAAAAAAAAATCATAGTGTCTTTACGGGGGGCGCGGGAAGCAAAAACTGGAGTTAGCTAGTTTTTGGAGAAGGAACTATCTGGTCCTTCCTCTGCCCCTTTACTTGAGGAAACTGGATTCTTGGAAGGGTAAATGTTCCAAGGTGATAGAGCTAGTTTGCTACAGGCAAGATAAGTACCCAGAGCATCTGTTCAGAATTTATGGCCCTAGACTAGCTGTGCCTCCTGCGGAAGCCTTAGGCCAGCATCTCATGCACCACTTAAGAACTTGTTAGAAATGCAAATGCTGGGGCGCCTGGTTGGCTCAGTCGTTAAGCGCCTGCCTTCGGCTCAGGTCATGATCCCAGGGTCCTGGGATCGAGCCCCGCATGGGGCTCCCTGCTCGGCGGGAAGCCTGCTTCTCCCTCTCCCTCTCCCCCTGCTTGTGTTCCCTCTTTTGCTGTGTCTCTCTCTGTCAAATAAATAAAATATTTAAAAAAAAAAAAAGAGAAATGCAAATGCTGGGGCCCCACCCCAAGCCTACTGACTTAGAAACTCTGGGGTGGGGCCCATCTATGTTAGGTCTATGTTAGGTCTAGTGCAGGAGTTCTCAAACGTCCATGCCTCAGAATGACTCAGAAGATCTGTTTAAATACAAGTGGTCCTTTACCACACGCCATGATGGATGAAAGGTAAACTGTTGCGGGCTCTCGAAAGCAACTGTGAAAGGCAGCTGTGCTCAATATCAAATTAACAACTTGACCTATTTCCTGGAATTTACAACTTAATCCAGATTCCTCTGTTGACATAGTAAAAATTGTATTCTACTTGAATCACTCTAATGTCTGTTTCATCTTTATGAGGAGAGCATAATGAATTTGCATCAAATTTAAAATAAAATCCACGAAAATGCATTCAGCTCTGATTTTTATCATGTACAACAGGGTGCAGAAATTCCACGCTTAGGGATGTGAAGGAAGGGAAGAGAGGTGAAGGCATGTTAAGTTTTTGTCTTATTGGAAAAATTGATATAAATGCGAACCAGTCCTAGGCATTTTCGGAATGGCTTGTTTAAATACAACTATCGAATATATAAGGACAACCACTAAAATAAAAGAACTAGATCAACAAAAGAAAAAGTAAGGACAAAGACATCAATATAGTAAAGGGCAGGAAAGAAAGAGAGATGGGGCAAGGAAAATAGAAAACATGAGTATTCAGAATAATGATAAATTTTCTCCTCAAATTTGGTCTAAAAATCAGACATATAAAAAATTACATAGAAAGATGTAATTACAGGGACTCAGTCGTTAAGCGTCTGCCTTTGGCTCAGGTCATGATCCCAGGGTCCTGGGATCGAGCTCCGCCTCCATCAGGCTCCCTGCTCCACAGGAAGTCTGTTTCTCCCTCTCCCACTCCCCCTGCTTGTGTTCCCTCTCTTGCTGTATGTCTCTCTGTCAAATAAATAAATAAAATCTTTTTAAAAAAAGGAAAGATGTAATTACATCTAATTACAGAGTACAGGGAGGAAAAAACAGATACTGGGTAAACACGAAAGAAAGAAAGAAAGAAAGAAAGGAAGGCAGGAAGGAAGGAAGGAAGAAAGGAAGAAAGAAAGAAAGAAAGAAAGGAAGGAAGGAAGAAAGAAAGAAAGAAAGAAAGAAAGAAAGAAAGAAAGAAAGAAAGAAAGAAAGAAAGAAAGAAAAAGAAAGGAAGGAAGGAAAGAAAGAAGGAAGGAAGGAAAGAAAGAAAGAAGGAAGGAAGGAAAACCTAAACACACAAAAAAACCTAAAACAGCATTGCCGTATTACTGTCTGACAAAAAAATAATTCATAGCAAAGGAGAGGATTATTTTATTTGATAAAGTGACAATCCTCCAATAAGATTGAACAGTCATTAACATGAATACACCTAACAATATTATCACTGAGACATACAGGAAGCAAATGCTGTTAGAAATACAAGTAGTGGGGCACCTGGGTGGCTCGGTCGGTTCAGCCACCAACTCTTGGTTTTGGCTCAGGTGGTGATCTCATGGGTCCTGAGAGAAAGCCCCAAGTTGGGTTCAGCGCTCAGCAGGTGAGCCTACTTGAAGATTCTCTCCCTCTGCTCCTCCGCCAGCTTGTGAGTGCATGCAATCTCTCTCAAATAAATAAATCTTAAAAAAAAAACACAACTAGAAATAGACTATTTCATCATCATTATAAAGATTTAAACACACTTATCTCAGTAGTCAAGAGATTACACAGATGAACATATTTAAAGTTTTGGAATATTTGAATTATATAATACTTGAATTATAGAATGATGTAATTAACAGGCATATAAATGCATAGAATATGTACCTAACAAAGTACAGATATACTTTGATTTCAAATAGTCATGGCATATTTACAAAAATTGATCATCGTATTTGAAAGAAAATAATATATTACATGTTTTCTGATTATGGTTCGATAAAATTAGAAATTAAAAACAAAAGGAAAGAGATAGCCTCCTTCCACAAGAATAAAACAATACAAAAAATAAACAAATATCCAACTGGATATTTTAAAAGATTCTTTTTAATAATCTTTGAGTTATTGCAAACTACTTAGAAATTTTTAAAAACATGAGAATGCTACATATCCAAAAGCCTATGGGTTTTGGCAAAAGTGGCACCCCGATGATATTTTATAAATTAATGCATGTATTATAAAACAAAGAAAAAAAAGAATGGGAAAAATGAGCCATGTGTTCAACTCAATAATCTTGCATAAGACCTAAAACAATGATATCTTTTCACTGGAAAGTTGTGGAAATTGTAAATAAATTATAAAGCAGAAAGTGAGAATCA
This sequence comes from Neomonachus schauinslandi, assembly GCF_002201575.2. NCBI lineage: Eukaryota > Metazoa > Chordata > Mammalia > Carnivora > Phocidae > Neomonachus > Neomonachus schauinslandi. The sequence continues at coordinate 49,822,154 of NC_058417.1, read as the reverse complement.
CCCACAGTCCCACTGTAATTACTGTTTCCTTTCTTGTAACTATAAGACATAAACAATAAATAATTCAGGCTAAATGATCTGAGTTATGGGATGTTTGCGCAGTCTCTAGGCTGGATTTCCCCTTTGTTCTTACCGATATCACAAGAGAGACTCCTTAAAAGTGAGGACTCTGGGAGTAAATGGAGTAGGGAGTGCATTCAGTTTTATTCCTGCATATGCAGGTGGGTGCGTGTGGGTGTGCGTGGGTGTGTGAGCGCATGGTAGGGTGTGGATGATGGGCAAAATGAGCTCCCTCCTAACTCCTTGTCAGGAATACTGCCTTCCTTTTAAAAGAATTTGTCAAAGGAAAAATAAATGGTTCATTTTAGCAGATTTTCCAGAAAGATTTCGGTGACATGAAAATGTAGTGATTTGGCTTGCAAAATGATCTGATGAAAGCACTGAGAGAAAAAAAACTCTGCAAGGAAGTGAGAGAGAAAAAATCCTTTGGAATCCGATGAGGGGAAATCGCTTCAGACACAGAGATGGCAGAGAGGACGCTTTCTTATACAACCAACACTGACAGAAACGTCCCCGATCGTCTGTGACAGAGCAAGGACACGCTAGTTTGGCTCAAGTTCCAGGAAGAGCCAGCCCCTTGCACTTGGGAAGCAGTTGTTGTGTTTTTGGCCAGTGAAGCCATTTTGTTCAGCAGAAGGCAGCACCTAATATGTTTCTTGTTTGGGCATTGACCCTACTAGGAGGTATGCCAGGAGACTACACTCTCCTCTCAGAAAGAACGAGAATAAGAAATAACTAGCATGTCTTAACAAGCTGTGAAATCCTATTCTTCTTGCCCCCTGAATAGAGTCCAATGCCCCAAGATAAAGGAAATCCACTCTGTAATCTGATAGGTTTGTTACTGAGCATTTTGCCAAGAACAACGCCTTTCCTTCACATAGTGCCAGGGTCCAGGTGCATAAACTCCAACCTTAGAAACTCCAGTACAAAAAAAAACCCCAAAAAACAAAAAAACAACCACCTTGGCATTTAGTACATATAATACAACATAACAGGTAATGCCATGGATTTTCTCGGCAAGGGTGGAGAAGAATATGCTTACATCTCATGCACAGACACTATATTGGAGGTCTTTTGGCTTGATTGCTAAGGTCAGAGCACAAATATAGAAATCTAAAATTAGGGGCACCTGGGTGGCTCAGTTGTTAAGCGTCTGCCTTTGGCTCAGGTCATGATCCCAGGGTCCTGGGATGGAGCCCCACATCGGGCTCCCTGCTCTGGGGAAGCTTGCTTTGCCTTCTCCCACTCCCTCTGCTTGTGTTCCCTCTCTCCCTGTGTCTCTCTCTGTCAAATAAATAAATGAAATCTTTAAAAAAAAAAAAAAAGAAATCTAAAATTAGTTTACTGTGATTATTGTTCTCATTCCCCCTCACCCAACTCCAAGCTCTTTGAAAAGAGTACCTTTGAATCTCCAACATACATCATAGTTCTGGGTGTTAGATGCTTGGTGAATGTTTCCAAAATGAGAAAGGGCAATTTTCTTTTTCTTTTCTTTTTTCTTCCTCTTTTTTTTTGGGGGGGGGGGGAGGGGAGATGGGCCAATGCTTTGAATTTGGAGTAAAGATGATATATATTAGGAAATTTAAAAATTGCTACTACAAATACAAAACTAACACATACAGTACTTTCAATCATAAAGCACTCTTACAAAAAAGATCTCCTTTCAAATCTCACAAAATTCTGTTTTTGTTCTTATTTTCCAATGAGCAAACCAAGGCTCAAAGGTCAAAAGTAACTGGACTCTAAAATCTAGAATTCCCAGACCTTTATACCCAGAGGTAGGTAATAACCACTCAGAGGTTCCTTAAAACACAGCTTTAAATATATGTTTGGCTCTGAGTTCAGATGGACTGTTTCTGGTTTTTAGTTGCTGTTGTTGGTGTTGGTTTGGTTTTGTTTTTGTTTTCCCCACATTGACCCACAACTAGAATTCAATTCTTCTTTGAGTCTTTCCAAAATGATTTAAAAATCCATTATGATGCAATGTGGGCTTTGCAGAAAATTTCATATGGGAGGTTGAGTAGGGTTTTCAGCACAGGAAAAAGAAAATCTAACTCATCTTGTAGGTCCTATCCCTATGAGGACTTTTTCCTCTTCCCTTCTCCCTTCCCTAGGAGTGCCCAGCCAGACTTGACTCTTTTTGCCTCCTAAAACCCAGGAAGATGCTAAGCAAAACAAATGACCATGTGATTAGGAAGACCCTCCTGGTTAGATAAGGGCAGCTTTGTAACTGCGCAGATTTCTTTTTATCTTATATAATAACTAAGATGGACAGAGTAATAACCTCCTCTGAGTAGTTGTTACATACCTCTAGGTACAAAGGTCTGAGAATTCCAGGTTCCTTAAAGTAAACATTTTCAACCTTAGATTCGCAAGCAATTTCTTCAGCTCCATATTTTTTGCAAGCATGTAGCTGGTTTCAGCACGTACTTAAGCAACATAGTCAACTTGGTTTTAGAAATGGCACCAGATCAACCAGCCAGTTTTTACCTGCAGGCTGTCATCTCTCCAAAACAGGGACATTCTTTCATATTTTACTCATAGAAAGGACTCACTTGCCTTGCAGAGAACCTTGCAGGGTAGGGCCCACACACTATGTAAAATGGTGAGAGGGTGTACCTAATCCTCCAAACCAAGAAAATGTATTCACAGGCATATACACAGACCACACATAGGTTGTATTCTTGCTTATCGGACATACCTTGTACCTTTGCATTTGTCCTTTTTAAGTAAATTCCATATTGCACACCACTTCATGCAAATCACTAGCAGGAAATAGCAACCTGAACACTTTTCAAATCATGCCAGCAGGTAGGTTCAGGATTACCTTGTTTCCAGAACAGGAGAGTAGGGAGAAGGTAACTTTCTCTTCCACCAAATTTAATCCGTCAGTCCATCAGAAGGGGTAAAGAACAGGGGCTACCTCTGTCGTCCTGACCCTTTCTCCTAGGTGAATATTGCAATAGGACTACTGGTGAGGGATGTGTGTCTCCCTCCTCCACCTCTTCATTGTGAAAAGAGCTGTGTATTGCAGTAGCAGCAGGATTGATAAAAAGGGAAGGAGAGGAGAAGAAGGAGAAGGAGAAGGGAGGGAAGAAGAAGAAGAAGAGGAAGAAGAAGAAGAAAAAAAAAGAAGAGTTTTGTTAACCAGCTTCTCCACTAATTGCTTTTTGGCATTCTCCTGTCCACTTCTTTTTATTAACCGACACAATGATCATAAACCTATAGAATGTTTTAGATCAGTGAATGCCTGAAGGCAGAGCAATTTCAGTAAGCCCTGGTGAGTCCAGGTGGCCTAATACGAATGAACAGACCCTAGAAATGGACCCTCTTTTAAAAGACGTCACATCCAGACGTTGAGTATGAGCTGGGAAAATGTAGAAACTCAGAAGACAGCCTCATCCCCTTATCTTGGCAAATTTGGGCTCACTTCCATTAAACCTTAAATGAAGACTCCCGTTTGAATAGTTCAAATGTCTCGAAACAGAAGGGAGGAGCGAGCTGCAGACTGAGGCCAAAGTACATACTGTATTTATAATCGAACACAGCTTTTTAAATAATTACATCCTTGTGCACTTTTTATTTTTGGTTCTTGAATAAAGTCACTCAGATGAAATTAAAGAGGATGCAGGAGAAGGTGCTTCGATGCTTCTTGCAGTTTCTATGGCAACTCCGGGGCATCTTATTCAGCTACCTCATTGACTGAATGTGCCCAAGCGATGCAGCCTGCAACTTTTGGCTGCTCCTGGAAAAGGCAAGGAGGAGCGCTTTTGATCTTAGGGCCACCAAAGAGCTTCTGACAGAACTGAAGAACATCTCCGAATGATTGATTCGACTTTCCCTCATTTTTGCATGAATGGCAGCCATCTGAGAGCACCTTTACCAAGAGTATTTTGTTAGGGATGTGTACGCACTTGCTTAAACATTTCGTTATTGGTAAATAATCTGTTGTTATGGGTCTGTGTCTAAACCCCTAATGCAGCCATTTATATATTTTAAAAGAAACTCTCATATATCCTATTTAGTGGAACCCTCTGCAGGGTCAAAGAAGAAATTGCTTGACTAGGACTTTAGATGTGGAAGTAGATTAGCAAAAAATTTGAAAAACAAAAACCAAATAAAACTGTACAGTGTGAGATTTGGTTCATTTGTTTGTTAACGAGGAGTGAACCCAGACACTTGCCCAAGGGATGTTTTCTGCCCATGTGTCTAGATGGCGGAGGTGCTAAGGCAAATGATTCCACAGACCTAATCTCAGCGGAGACTGGGATCGGAACAATCATTCAGCACGAAGTGAAAGAACAGCATCTTTGGGAGCAAAGTTTTTACGAAACCAACTTAAGCAATTCCCAATAAGGTGTTGCAAAAGTATTTGGCTCCATGGCAACATCCCTGAAAAAAAAATATTTAATGAAGTGAGGATTCCTGCCTATGGAGGGCAACAGTTCTGTCTTTGTGTGGTGGCTAATGCATTGTAAATACTCAACCAGTAGCTATTGTTGTTATACGTAAATTTCTTATATCTAAAACTCAACTGCTTTTCTATGAATATCCAAATATTTTGATATCCATTCAAAAGGAATGAAAATGAATATCCATCTGAACTGCTCATTTTCTAAACTATGATCTAAGGAAGACCAAGTCCACATAGAAAACTCTGAATAACCCACACCATATCATAATTCCTCAATAAATATTTGGTCAAGTTGAATAGGATCTTCTAGAAGCCAAACCCCTTAACAGCCTCAACCTCTCAGCATATAATCTGAAACCTGAAATTAAAAAAAAAAAAAAAAAGAAATCTCTGGAAATGAGTACAGTCACCATGAAATCCCTCCGTTCAAGCCAGACTTTTGTGTCTCATCTGTGAGTTTCCTGATTTGCCTGGCATTCTGATGTTCTTCATATAGTCCTTAGAATGGATTATCTTATTTCCTGGGCACAGCAGATGGGAGGAAAGACCTAAATGATGCTAGGGGACTCTGGTGATGGACGAAATAGCAGCTGATGATTTCGTGGACAAAATTTACAAGCACCAGGCAGAGCAACACCTATTAGCTTGTGTTGCACAAGGAAACATTAAATAATACATATCATTTTTTTAAATAAGCAGAGAATTGTGTAATATTTTAGAAAACCGTCCCTCCAAAACAATTGATGCCCTTGAGGCAACAACTCTCAGTTATTTGGAGAAAGCCACTTAGAGGTAATTATTCATCATTATTATTCTTATGAGTTAATAACACGCCTGTGTTGGATTTTAAACTCCTCCCCTTCCATGTTCTTCTTAACCATCTCTCTCCTTTCCTTCCCCAACACTCCACTCCTCTAGCTTCTAACCTAGGGGACTGACTCATCCCGGTTTGCCCAGCACGTTCCTAGTTGTAGCACTGTGAGCCCTGCATCTGGGGAAATCCCTCTCTCCCAGGCAAACCAGGACAGGTGATCACCCTATTCTAGAAGAGGTCAGTGTGATAGTTTTGTGCTAGTGCCTTGCAGGTATTACCTTGTAATTATGAAATTTTTAAAGTCACGGTAACAATCCTCAGGTAGTGGCTCAAATCATCAGGTCACTAGAGCCCTTGACCTGAACTATTTTGAGAAAAAAAAAAAAAGGCTCTGGGTTCTTGAAATATGCTGATCACAGACTTGGTTCTTTACTTCCCTTAAAGTGGGTAGAGCTAGCCTTCCTTTATTTATGCATTTATTTAAATTGGGGAAGGAAATCTGATTGACTTAATCTGTTCCACCAGCTCTAAGATGGAAATTTCTGGAGGGAAATTTGTTTTCTTCTTTGCAAGTGTGATCTGGGCTCCTACTGCTTCAGAAGGCCAGTATTTGGAGGTTTTTGTTTGACTGTCACTGAAAAGAAGCCTAAGCGGAAGGTCTCTGAAATCCCACCTCTGCCTTTTGTTTTTGCATGTGTATTTAATAACAAAATTTTAAAAAGTAGAGGTGAGGCCCATATCGCATTCAACTCACTGTCTGGAGGTACCATTATGTATCTTGCTCAGTGGGCTCAGTCACCAAGAAGCTCATGGTATACCTTTGGCTCCCTACAGTGGGAAGAGAGCAGAAGTGTATGATGGGGTAGGGTGCGGGCAACTTGCTTAGTAACAGGGCTTTGTGGTTTCGCCTGGAGTCAGGACTAAGCAATTCCTAGTTAATTGAAATTAATTTGAAGTTTGAAATTTACCCAAATCCCACAACCAGTGCTTAAATTTGTCCTTAGTCTACCCTTTGTGAGCTGCTCACTCTCTCCAAAAACTGGATGAGAAATGGAGGAGCAGGTTTTGAAGGAGGTGAGAATCCTGGGCTCATGTGTCCCATGTGGAGAACCAGAATGCATTTTCATCACCTAGAAAAATAGAAATTAAGAGGCAGAAAGGCCTTGGGGTAAATGGTGAAACTTTTCACCAAGAATGCCTCCAAATGGAAAGCACAGAGGACTGGTAAAAAGTACAGCCAGGTGCTAAATGGCCTCAGTTTAAATCTCAGCTCTCATACCTACTTGCTGTGTGTGCTTGCACAAGGCACTCGACCTCTCTGGTCCTGGTTCCTCATTTCTTAAATGAAGATAATAGCACTGCCTACTCCATAGAGTTGCTGTTAAGATTAAAGTACTTAATACTTACAAAGAATCTAGGACCATGCTTGAAACACAGTAAGTGCCACATGAGTATTTGTTAAAGAAAAAATATTAAGGAGCAACCCATATTTCAGAATGCAGATTTTCTCAAGATTTCCAATCATGAAACAACAGTGAAGTTATTCCAAATCTGCTAGAAGAAGTAGCATTTTCTGTGAGTAGCATTTTCTCTGAGACTCCAATCTCCAGACTCAAAGTTCCCTGGTAACTTTGTGTCCTGAAACAATATATAGTTTAGTGGATTAAACTAAGTGTGGAGGCACATAAAACCTGGAACTTGAATTTTATTAGCTTTAAACACAGCCTCAGTTTCCTCTGTACCAGGGATTGATAAATTACAGGCCATGGGCCCAATCTGGCCCATCACCTGTAGTTATAAGTAAAGTTTTATTGAAACACAGCCACATCATTTGTTTTCCTATTATTAGTGATTGCTTTTGCACTCCAAGGGCATAATGGAGACAGACCCTCTGTTCTGCAGAGCCAAAAACATTTACCGTCCGGCCCTTTACAGAATACTTTCATCAACTCCTGATTTACAATACAAGAAGAATACTATCCTAATCTGGGAGGGGGGAGCACGGTTGAGATAACATACAAGGCAGAACCCTATACATAGTTTAGGCTCCATAAAGGATAAATACCATCATTTAAACAGAGACTCTAAATCTAAAGCTTATGTTTCATCAGTGTTGTTTGCTTCCTTGTTTGCTACCCTCTCTCTACCTCCCCTGTTCCGTCCAAAAACAAAATAGGAGTTTGACTTCCTCTAACTTGGATTAAGTTAATCTGCCACCGCACCACACCTCCTTGTTGAGGCCATTTCTATGGCTCTATTCATCCCAACTATCATCCCTTCTGTCCTGTGCTTTGGGAACATTGGCTTCCTATCTTAGCAATGCTAACAGTAACCATACAGGAGGCCCGCAAATTCTTGCACGGATTTGTCTTCAATTTTTTAATTTTTTATTTAGAAATAATAAAATAAGACATAATATATAAAAATATGTACAATCCATGGTTTGTGCAGTACAATAGGAAGACTTTCAGATACAAAAAGACGGCAAACGGGAAAATAATAACTATCACGATTGTCAAAGGCCGGGACTGTTCAACTCGCCAGAGCCCAGAGGTGAAACCCAACGTAACTAGAAAAGAGGTTCTCGTCGGGAGTGGGGAGGGGACTCCGCAACACTTAATTTTTCGCCTTAACGTTATTAGACACAGAGTGAGAAAGAACTCACCCTGCTTCTCAGAACAAGCTTTTTGCCTTTACTGAGCGGCTTTATTATAAAACGGGAGCTGACATTTGTCATTTGCATGGGTAAAATGATTTGGGGGATAGAGCTCATCAAACAGACGGTCAAGGTTTGGGATGGGGCTTCATAGGGAAGGAAGGAAGTGAAGAGAAGAAATAACGCATGAATAGTTTCTTTGTGTTTTTTGTTTTTTGTTTTTTTTTTTAAAAAAGGTAAAACAGACTTTCTCCAGGAATTTGGAAATGGCTACAGTGCTGTCTATCCTGACATCCTTACAATGTCTGATTCAAGTATACTCTTAGAGGGATAGAAAACTATTCCATTCTCAATAATCAAAATAGAGTTCACTTTGTCTATCTTTTATTTAAAAATAGGATAACCAGCAATCTATGCCTCCTCCCAAAAATATAATGCCCATCCAGATACGAGCAAAAATTCTTTAAAAGGGAGTAATTCCTAAGTAAATTCAATGGGGGTTTTGCTTGCAATAGAGAAGGAACACGTACCTGGGAAGAGACCCCAGGTATTCACGGTGAGTCTCCTCTGACTTCATTCTAATGATGTATGTGCACTAATTAAGGAGACCCAGTCAATAAGGACAGATGTTTTGAAGGTAAAATGCAACAAAAAATGTTGTGCATTACCTGTGTCTTGGCTCTTGACAAAAAAAAAAAAAAAAAAATCGCCATTTAAAGCTTGTAATTGTTAAAATACTACTAACTAGGAAAAGCTTTCAAAGGAACAGTCCATGCTGAAATAAATAACAGAACATAGCAATACGAACCTTATAAGGCAGGTAAATATTTGCTAAGACCATGCTAACCTGTAGCAAAGAGGTACTAGCTCTCCGAAATTGCTGCACTGAAATTATACTTTCTATGGCATTTTTTTTTCCCTTTACAGACTTCTATTTACATTTGGCTTTAAATATGAAAATATCTGATAAACTTTATAAAATGTACACTTTAAAAACATAGCTTCTGCAAAATTTTCTTGGAAAACAAAACAAAACAAAACAAAAACAAACCTGTGCACCAGAAATTTTAGATTTTTTTTTTCTGTTTTTCAGAAAGAAGTTGAAAGATTTCCCTCCCTCGTTCTTGCCCCAGACCCCACCCTCTTTCAACTGTCTCAAGTCCTTTTAAGTGGCAACACTGTGTATTTGGGAGGAGCCCTCTTAGTGGTCACTCCGTGCTCCACTGCATCTTCATTTAATTTACATATCACTGAATACTCTTTGGTTTGATTATTTTCCTTTGCAAAATATCGAAATAGCAGCAGCTGAAGCCCTCAGTAACCTCTCGCCCTCAAAGGCCGAATTGTTCCCTCGTCTGTCAATTCTTTCGTCCAGTCAATCCCAATTCGTCCAGCTCTCTAAACAACTTCCCAAACCTGCCTTTAAATTTGGATTTAAAATAGCATCCCTTTGCTTGACATCTCTGTCTCGGTTTCCATGAAAAGAACACCACAGTTTTCAAACCCGGCGGCTTTGAAGGCTGAGAACAGCAGAAACTCTCATATTATTGCAGGCACGGCATTCAGAGATGGCTGTTCAAGACCCAGAGACCATCACACACATCAGTTTACAAAATACAGGATTCTGGAACAAGCTGTTTTTTTAATGGCATACAGGGATATAATACCATAAGAGAGTTGATTTTGAGACTCCAGTGAAAAAGAAAAGTCAGCAACCCCCAGAATTCACACATAAGGAACTTTAAACCAAAAAAGAGTTCCATGATTGAGTTAGAGCAGGGAGGGGAAAAAAACAAAATGTTTCAATCAAGTCAGGCAGCCAGGCAGGAGAGACTTCTGGAAAACAATGTGTCCTTAGTAACCTGCTCTAGGGCTCCACAGGCAAGAAGGATCAGCTCGGATCCAATCTCAAATGTGCATACATAAAGGAGAAATAACCCTTTGGATCGCTATCTCCTCCTACTTGTGGCTGTGTTATATTTCGTATGGCTCTTGTTAGCCCCCAAATACTGTGACATTTTCATTCCTACCCTCTACCATTAAAATAAAGTCACTTTCCTCTCCGTCACAAATACTTGAGCTGATGTGCTACATCAAAGTGGCTGGTCCACACCGTGCCGGCTCCCCCTTTGGCATCTGCAGCCTTCCAGACACTGTAGGATTCGCTCCAGACAGACTGATGCGAAGAACCAGCCTAGAGGCCAGGCGTGGCATCTTCTCGAAGGCCAAGTCAAGTTGGAAATGTCCTGACAGTTGGGGCAATGCACTCAGCCACAAGAGTTTAAACCTATCTATCTTTCATGTTGGGTGGCTCAGCTTTTGGAGATGCCAACTAACTCCAACTTAGGTCTTATCTTATGGAATAAATTTTGGAATGTGCGAACAGGGGAAATCCAGACAAATCTAGGAGCACATCACCATCTCTCACCTTATGCGTTGGCCTGGCCAGCCCTACCAAGCAGGAAAGAAAAGATATTTTGATTGTGTATGTGTGAATTTTACTTCACCTTTCTTCTTCCCCTATCAAACACAAGTTGTATGAAAGAGCAAAATCAAAAAAACACGGACACTTACTAGACTTTGTGTGTATGATGTTCTATTTTCTGAGTAAGGTGAAAAAGGAGAGGGCAGTTCGAGGTCTTGCTGAGGTTCAAAGTTATTGTTTCTTGATTTCAAGGCAGCCGTGGGGCTTTCTATCCTTTTTAGTATAAGCTCCACTGTGCAAAAATGTGCATTATCTTTGGTATTTATTTTAGGTAGTTTAACTTAAAATTTGAGATAACCCATTAACATCATGGAAGGAAAAAAAAAAAACAAAACAAAACCCAGAGGCTACCATTTGGCTAGTGTTACATAATGCCCTTATGTAACCAGAGAAAGAGAGAGAGAGAGAGAAAATCAATTCTAGCAAACAAATTACTGGCCTCAAAAAAATCAGGCTCTCATTTTGGCAGCTTAGTAGCCAAATACTTGCCACTTTGAAGTACATATCATGAGCTTTCAACAAAGTTCAACACTGACTTTTAAATTACACGAAAGAAAAACTACACGGCAACAAAAATACAATTTGTGTTCATGTAGTTAGCAGCTTTTCAAAAATTAAGGCAGAGTCTTGCCTTTGTTATGCCATTAAAAACATTCTTGTTCCCTAAAGAGAAGCATTCTGGATTAGTCAAATACCCAACCAAGGCTTGCCTGCAAGTTCAAGTTTTGTAAAAAACACAAAACAAAACATAAAAACCCCATAACTTATTCTACAACATGTATGTGCCATTGGGTCAGGGGGGAGGGGGACGGGGGGAGGCATGTTGAGTGCTTTATGTTCATCTCCGAGCTTACAGTCTTTCTTTGAAACCATTGTGCTAGCCTCAGTCCTTTGTGGCCACTTGCCTTGACCCACCTCTTCACCGGTACCGTCGTCTGAATAACTGCTTGGGGCCTTTGACCAACAGACTGTTATTTTAAAGTAAAATATTCCAGAGAAAGAAGCAGTCATATCTCCGACTCTCGCCGTAAGGGCCTGGGCTCTAGAGGGACACTTGCCTGGTTGTGAAGGTCTATGTCAGGGGGTGTGTCCGTACTGGTGCTCTCTGGAACCCCATTGTCACTGTCATCTTCCTCTTTGCTTGTGAGGGCGACTTCATTTTCGTAGCAAAATGAATTAGCATTTGAGAGGATATATTTCTTTTCTGCTAAGTCTCTGGCACTACAGAGGGGCGTGTTGGGGACTTCGTAAGTCTTGTGGAACCTGGAATAGTCCACTTTGTAATAGTGCTTCTCCTCGAAGAGTACAGGCTCGTAGCGGTGGCCCCAAAGGATCTCATTTGCCAGATAGGAGCTACGGCATTGTGTCGTCATGGCCGTGGCTTCCACCATGCCCTCCAGAATCACCACAATTTCAAAGTCTGCGTTGTCAATGTCCTGTTTACTCAAATCATATAAAGGACTGTCTTCATCTATTTCATGGACTATCGTGATCGGGGACACCAGAAATATGCGGTCAATTCCGCTGTCAAACCCGACATTGATATCTATTTGATCCAGGGGGATGTACTCCCCTTCGGAAGTAATTCTGGATTTGAGCAGCTGGGCTCTCACATGAGCTTCCACCAAGTGGCTTTTCCGAAGATTGCCCACCCGCCACATCAAACACAGCTTGCCGTCTCTCATGGCAATCACAGCGTTGTGACTGAAGACCAGGGTCTCGTTTCTCTTCTTTGGCTTTGCCATCTTTGCCATAACGGCGCCGATGATAAAGGCATCGATGATGCAGCCCACGATTGACTGGAACACCACCATGAAGACCGCAATCGGGCACTCATCTGTGACACACCTGAAGCCGTAGCCTATGGTTGTCTGGGTCTCAATGGAGAAAAGGAAGGCAGCCGTGAAGCTGTTGACCTCAGACACGCAAGCTTTGCTCTCTCTTGACGCATCCAGATCCCCATGGAGCAAAGCTATCAACCAAAACACACAGCCAAAGAACAGCCACGAGAGAACGAAAGCCAGGCAGAAGATAACCAGCATCCACCGCCAGCGAATGTCCACGCACGTGGTAAAAATGTCTGCAAGGTACCGTTGTCCCTTCTCCCCCACGTTGATGAACTGAACGTTGCAGTGGCCGTCTTTCTTCACAAAGCGGTTCCTGCACTGCTGTCGAGTGTGGACTTTACTCTTCCCATTCCCAAAGCCATTTGCAACCGCCATGGTGGCCAACTTCATCCCGTCTTCTTCTGAAGAGACAATGCTATAGCGGTTGGTTCGCACACTGCCCATCGCTTCTGCCGTGGACTCCAGTGCTTCTGCTTTGGAAAACAGTCTGAGTTTTTGCAAAACCCTTTGGAGAAACAGTTTTGAATGTTCAGTGAGGACACACACAAAAAAGAATAAGGAGAGATTGGGGGTTTCCAGGAGTCTCTCGAGGTTCTACCAAGGTCTGTCTACGGACATGCAGAACCACCTCAGTAACTCAGCTGACATCCAGAGTACATGTCCTGAAAACAACAACAACAAAAAAAGACATTATTCATTAGAAAAGAAGTCATTATTAATGGGTTCTACTCTCTAAGGTAACATTTCCTAGCAAGACACAGCCAGATACAAATAAATATACTCTGCAGTAAATTATAAGGTATTTAATTTCCTTGTACCCTAAAAATATTTTTTACTGTATTTAAAAGCATAAAGTCATTAAGCATAAGAGAGTTCATTGTTTGGGACAGTCTTTCAATCAAAATTTCAGGTTCTTTTTCCCCTATTTTTTCCAGCAATCTAGGAGATTCTATTTTTACAGATAAACCTCTTTCATTTTCTCGCTGGCCTTCTCTACTTACTAGGGTCCCAAGTTATTAAGCAGAAGAAAGACTTGCTAAGTCCAAGGTTTGTCACGAGCCTTTGAGAACTCAGACACGTCTAGAGAACAATTTGCATCAAGGCAGAATATTAATATTAATTGAGTTGCAGGTGCATTATGGGAGGATACCAGAGCCCTCAATGACATGGTGAAAATCAGAAGGCACAGACTATTTTGTTTAAATGATAAGAAAAACAAAAAACAAAAAACAACTGAGCAGGCAGCCCTTATAATGCCCTGAAATCGGTCCCGATTTCTGGAGACTGGTTGGGCTTGCTTCATCACTTCACACACTGCAAGCAGCCCCTTTGCAGAAATGCCCGATAACATCTCTGTTAGTGCAAGTGATTCTGACTTGAAGGCGTAGGTTTGCTCTGGGGGATAAAGAGCGAGTCTGTTGCCTAGCAATGAGTCCTGAAATTCTCCAGAGAGGGGACCGCCATGTGTAATGACAGGCTAGGAAGTAAGCACCTTTGTGCCAAAGGACCAGGTCTTTAGTGGATTGTGATAAGGCAGGAACTCATTTCATGTGGGTCCAGTTCTGTGTTTTCCCAAACAGAGACAACTTTGTAGGAGTAGGTCATAATTGTCAGTCAGCTTACTTTCACTTTGAGCGCTACTGTTTGCTCTATGTTCCCATGGAGAAGGCACTCACCTTTACCTCATGTGAACAAACAGTAGTTTTCAGTTTTCTCCTCTAGCCTCATCCTAACCTCAATAACTACCTATTTACTTTAACTTCCCATCTTCACTCCACAGAAACTATTTTTTCCTTGACTCACAGAAGTCTAAGATAAAGTCCAAAGTGTTTCCCTGTATCAAATAGAAATTAACAAAATGAATACAGCATAGAACGAAAAACCAGAAGTGATTCTCCACTCGTCCAACAACCCAATCGATCTCGTGTAGTAAAGGGGGACGATGGAAAACAGATGGAAAGGAACAGAAATTCGCTGCAGCCCTGATAATGAGGACTCCACTTTTTCTTTCTCCCCACCAAACCACACTGAGATTAAGTAGTTAACAGAACCAATTTCAGCCGAGCCACCTGCAAACAAATCAAGCAAGTCATTTATCTTGTTTTTGCGCACCCCCTTAAGGAGAGGCAAGGTGCATTGTCTTTGAAATGCCTTGTTACAGTCTTTTCACTTCTCCCTCCTTATCCAAGTTATTATGCAAGAATGTGCCCCAACACATTTTTCCTGAGATTAGTCATCTGTGAAAATTGCAATGTGTGTTACATTTTGGCAGCTTTTGACACGTAAATGATGCCCGATTTGAAAGTGCCTTTGAATTACTTTATAAAAAGAAGTTACTGTGCCTTCCCAGTCTTCCACCTGCTTCAATGTTTTGTCTGCTTCCCTATGAAGTTTGTACTTGGACAAAAGAAATAAGATTCCTATTCCTCAGGGTTCTAGATCCTGGACGTGGAAAGAATTTTTTTTAACAGTGATTTCAGATTATTGGGCTCAAATGAAATTGCCAAGGATTTCTATGCAAAACCAGAGAGAGATAAGAATAGAACATCAGATGCAGGTGTACTCTCCAAAACAGGGGAAGGGGGCGCCTCATTTAAATAGTGCTTGTATCCTTGAGGTCTGAATGACTTCAGAGTCTTATAAGTTGACACCAAGAAACTCCCTTTTTATCATTCAAAACAATCCTTCCATCTGAGTTACCATTAGGGACCATGAGTAGACAGTTTGAAATTTCTTCTGACTTATTTCTGCACTCTTTCCAGATTAAAGCATAACAACCATACGAAATCTAAAGACTGAATTATGACCTTCCAAAAATCTTGACCCCAGGACATTAGTTTGAATTCCACAAAACACACTATACCAGCTTCCTAACCAAGAGCTCTCTGCCTTTAGAACTTTGAAAATAGCCTGTATTGAATGACTATATTGTCTTAGTTCCACTGTTAATGACAGAATTTGTTCCACATGTGGAGCATCATTTAGAAATTTTACCATTCTGCCTGGAAAGGTGGGGGGGAAAGATTCTTTTGGCAAAATGGAAGCTTTTGTCACTTCCAATAGATATGCTCCAAAACAGATTTATGTGTGTATATGTGTGCACACACGTTATGTGTATTCAGAGTTTTGGGGAGCTGACTACATAGCAAAAATCTGGAACCTGCCACAGTTTGCTAGGGTAATTGTCTTAACATCTCATTATGAAGAACGCCCTCCTCACTGACCTGCCCACATGCCCAAGTGGCTCTAGACGAGCAGAAAACTTCCTTGCCTGCTTTTCTCTCACTAAAAATCACCGATTCATGAGCATCTGGAAAAAAACTTTCATTAGGAATAGGGCTTTTGTGCAGCTTTATTTTAGGCATATATTCAAAATAATTCTCTGAGAAACATTCGATTAAGAGGAGATGAGAACACTAAGTGATCTGACTCCTTGCTGGGTGCAATTCAGGAGAAACCATATTCGGTTTGACGAACAATGTGTAAACTCCCCTCTCAGCCAAAATATTTAAGGGCCTGATATAAATTTAATAGATACAAATAATCATTTTACCCAGGCTATAACCAATGAGGTAGAAAGTATTTCTGGGAAATTGAGAGGCTACATGTGGTGCTGTTCATGTTAAGACTATTTATAGGCTGAGCCAAAATTAAGCATAAGCAATGGAAAAAAATAGTTCAGCCGTTTCAACCTTAGGTAGATGTTAAAGAGAGAGAGAGCGCTATAGATAAATTCAAGGTCAAGGAGATAACACTGTATAAATGAATGAATCTAAATCATTGTTCCCATATAGGAAATATTTCCAATTTGGGTGATAAAAAACTAGAAAAACATAATTATGAGAAATAAATGAGAATAAATGTGTCTCATAATATGGTCATGGTGTGCAGTGGATAAGAAATTTTCTGACTATGGATAGCAAATAAGGATAGTAAAAGAAAGCGTGCTGGGCTGAGAGAGAGGTCTGCTAATGAGTGTTCAGAGCAGTTATTCCCCAGCTGACGCCATATAGACCAGCCTGAGTGTGCTCTGGGCACATGTTGCTATGTGAGCACAACTGCTAGCAAAGCAACCTCTTAGAAGCTCAGTAAACAGAAGGGAGGGGGAGGGGAAATAGGGGTAGGGTAGAGGGATAGGCATTTATCTATCTAACATCTATACTCAACAGTGCACGTAGCATCACTTAGCATTTGCAAATGCTGAGAAATATACGTACCTGGTGATTAAAAAAACCCTGCAATGGTCTATCTGTTCAGGTAAAGATGTGGCCAATCTTTCATGCTACTGAGAAGTCATATAAGGACTCTACAGTTACCCAGAGATTCTACACCTGGGGCATCTGAAGAGAGTAGAAATACTGTGTGTCCTTAAAAAAAAAAAAAAGGCCAAATTCACAAGAGTTTAGAATAAATATTCCTAAGGATACCAATAATGTTAAAGAAAGTGCCATCAAAACAGGAGGGAGAGGGGTTAAAAGCAAAGTTAAATGACCTTGACCCCAACTTTGACCCCTCTCACCATCCCTGTGGTAACGTGTCTTACTCCTTGAGCCTTGAGATTTTTCCAGCTATTGGCAACAGGTAATATATAGCAGACCTAGGGCAGTGGTTAGTGAGAGGAGATCTAACATCGTATTGATTATTAATGTGAAAAGAAAGCAAGTGGTAAAAGGCAATATGCATTCTTTGCATACCCTAAACACGTTTTCAATGCCTTGTTTCCTAACAGGTAATTCTGAGTATATGAAAATCCCCAGGATTCACAGCCGTATCCTAGTTACCATCCCATTGGTAAGGCTCATCCAGACACAGACACTTAAACTGCCCATTTCCTATCTCGATTTTTTTTTCAATTGTCATGACGAGTCTATGATATGATGCAATCTTCTTGCAGAATCCAGTCTTTTTGACCACTGTGCTCTTTCCTGAAACCACGCTGTCTTCAGCTTAGGTATTAATGCTACTATTACTAAGAATAATACGTTGCTTAAGAGGGAGTGACATATGATGTGAAAGTTTTGCGGTCTTCGGGCTCAAATCCAACTCGGGCTCGCGCTCTCTTTCCCCAGCAAAGCAACTTTCAGACGCTCGCTCTGTTTGGAACTCGATGCTACACTTGAAGCAATGACAAAGGGAAAAAAAAAAAAAAAAGACGCCAAGGATCAAGACTAGTGCTGAGTCCCAAGTCTGCCAAGATTTGAGACCAGTGCTCTAGAAGCACTCCCCACCCCCACCCTCGCCTTTTTTTTTTTTTTTCCCCTTAGAGCGAGAATCGAACACAGGCTCCCTCGCCCCTGTCTCCAAACTCAGTATCTCGCTACAGCTGGTGCACTGGAAGTTATGAGCACAAACAGATGCTGCAGAGAAATCTGTTTCTATTGCTCAACTGTTCCAAGCATGTCTCAGTATTTTTAGCTCTGGGGATGTTCTGGTGCGCACACAAACTCTATAGGCATGATCTGGGACTCCGCAGCGTGGGTAAGCGCTACAGCAGCGTGACAGCTGGGCACCTCTGGAGCAGCGGGGCAGGGTAGGGTTGGGGACGGCGGCCCGAGTCCACTCCCCAGGACACACAGGCAGCGGGAGACAAGGAGGGAAGAAAACACACAGCAGCCCTTACCTGTTGCTGGCGCAGGAGCATGGGGACATGAGGTGGAAGTGGGGGGTACAGAGGCATGTAAGATCCAGTAGTTTGTAAAAAGCGAGTGAGCCAAAGCAAACCAGAATCCCCAAGAACCCAGCTTGCCGGCGTCGGGGAAGGCTGCGCGCTGGCCAGGGCTCCAGTGCGCTCTGCAATATCCTGGGCTCTTTTGAGATACCGGCCCGCCTGGCTCCGCCCCCCGGCCTCGGCCGGCCAATCGCAGCGCGCCTGGCCGCACGGCCGGCCCCGGGAATCGCGGCGGGGAGGGGACGATGCTACACCCGCGGCCCGCGACGCTGCCAGCGAGGAGAACCTGCCGCCGCTTCCGCCCCCTCCGCCCTGCGAGCCGGGTCTGGGAGTCCGGCCCCGGCCGGGGAGGAGGAGGTTGCGCCCCAGCTGGGACAGCAGCAGGTGGGAAGCTCCGCGGCCGGGCTTTTTACGGCTGCCTAATTGCAGCCTGGCCTTGGGCAAAGCTTCCTCGCCCTCGCCGAGCCCCACACTTCCCTTGTCCTCTCCTCGGTGGCGGCTGTGCTGTGCGGGCTCCTCGAGGGGCCCGCGAGGTGCCAGGGCCGGACGACACGTTTGCAGGCGGGGAGGATTGCCTTTCAGCCCAGGCGCGTCTCCCTCTCCCCTCGCTCCCCCTCCCCCACCCAGAGCTCCCCACGCCCCCCGCCCCCCCCGAATTCCCCGCAGAACCTGCGGTGCGCGGAGGAGCCGCGAATCCACTGGGGAAAGGGACCGGGACCCGCGCGCAGAACCCGGCGGGATTCAGACGCGCACAACTGTTGCAACTGCAGAGCCGCTGGGCTCTTCCTGCTCCGGGCTGTTCGTGAATTACTTACAAAGCGCCTGGACTTCTCTGAAGGGTGAACGACTCGTTCCCTCTCGCATTGTCCGCCCTCAGTCTCTGTCTCCACCACCGCCCGGCACGCTCTACCGATCTAAAATCAGAGCAATTAGAGTAATGAATTCTCTGGAACAGCAACTCCTACAGACACTCAGCTCTGCCCTCGCATCAGCGCCTCCCAGCCCTCATTCCCAGCAACCAGGCAAGAACATGTAGACCCTTTAAAAACCTATGTCAACTTCAGTGTTAACCGCGTCTGGATCCTGGAACTTTGCAGATTAATCCGTGTGTCCGTGTGTCCGTGTGTCGGTGTGTGTGTCGGTGTGTGTGTGTGTGTGTGTGTGTGTAAATGGAGTAAGTGCATATACCTCTGAGTGCTGTGGTGTCATAACAAAGCTTTGCTCTTAAAGGACACAATATATTTAGGAGTCTTCCTTACACAGAGTTTGAAATTCCTGTGTGTGTGTGTAATGTTTATTTCGTCAAGCGAGCAAATGCGTCTTTCGTGCAGTTTATTTAAACCTCTCAACGGCCTCCCTAGAGTCGCTGAACTGCTTCGCCAATCTAGCTCGTATTCGGGGCGGCACAGACACTGTGGATTTTTGTGTGTAGGGGACGTGAAACTGACAATTCAAGGAAAGGGTCTGCGCGGGTACCCACTTCCTAGCTTCATACCCCCACATGGCCCCTAGGAGGTGCTGGTGAGATATGCTAGGTTTTGCAGATGCGTACTTAACCCCGCTTTAGCAAGTGTGCCGCTTTTCCTAGCGCTGAGCGAGATACTGAAATTAAAAGTGTGCAGTAAGTTGAGCATGCGGTGTATCTGCTTTGATAGCCGAACGTATTGCTGTTCCATTCCACTCGCTGAGATTATACAGCCCTGCAAGCCCTGTAACCGTCTTGCCTTTTAAAACCCTGTATGCGGGAGAATAATGCCTCACACCACTGGGCGGGGGCGGGGGTGGGGGGGTGGTGTCTGTCTACTTTAATATTTATTAAGTAATGTATTACGTTTAAACAGCTTGAATTAACTCTGGAAAATCGATGGATGTATAGAAACCCAGGCCGTAGCCCAAAGCTAAAAACTGGGAGACAGAGGAGCTAGTTCTATGTAGTCAAAGGAAAGAGAACGAGTAACATCTCGCTCCACCACAATAGGCTTCTTCTGAAATGTGTTTCTGCATGGATTTCTTCTAAGAAACAGGTGGGAGAGGTCCAATTAATCCCTTAAAACATATTAAGCCTAAATGGAAAGAGGAAATTAATCATTATGTATGTCTCTTCTTTAACATGATTCAATCTGTGCATCTGTAGATGGCTAAGAATTTCCCAACCCATGTGAATTCAGAGAGGCAGCATTTTTATTTCCAGGTAATGAGCTCTTTTTGAAAATCAAACACCCAGAAAGGGATGCCATTTCTCTGGAACATGGATTGAAATTCTTTTACTTTAATATTCTACTCTAAATACACTGAGTACCCCATAGGCCAAGATAGTTTCATATAATAGAAGAATCTCTTTTTTTTTTAAGATTTTATTTATTTATTTGACAGAGAGAGACATAGCGAGAGAGGGAACACAAGCAGGGGGAGTGGGAGAAGGAGAAGCAGGCTTCCCTCGGGGAGCCCAATGCAGGGCTCAATCCCAGGACCCCCCCGGGATCATGACTTGAGCTGAAGGCAGACGCTTAATGACTGAGCCACCGAGGCACCCCTAATAGAAGACTCTTTAAAGAAATGAACACAAAGTTATAAGATTATGGTTGGTTGTGTAAATTTAGTTATGGGAGGGGGCAAATGAATACACATACCCTAATCTTTCTTATCAACATCACTCTTACCCACCATGGGCTGATAGGCAGCAATGCTTATTTCTTGAAATAGAAAGAGAAAAATTGATTATTGCAATAAGCAGCTTCG
The DNA here is from genome assembly GCF_002201575.2 of Neomonachus schauinslandi. Taxonomy (NCBI): domain Eukaryota; kingdom Metazoa; phylum Chordata; class Mammalia; order Carnivora; family Phocidae; genus Neomonachus; species Neomonachus schauinslandi. Next base: position 49,801,471 of record NC_058417.1, on the reverse strand, counting down.
CAGCCTGAATCAAAGTGTTACCTTAATTATTTAGCTAAATAAGGAAAATGAAGGATTCTGTTTTATAAGTAAATGAAATTTTGTAAATGCATGATAGCTTTGATTAACTCCACTGCTTCATGTTAGAAAGGAAAAAAAATTAAATGTGCATTTTAATTAGTAAGTGACTTTTCACTATGTCCCTATTAGGGAAATTCTAGTGTTCCAAAGCAGTCAGTGCTTTTTGGAGTGATGCATGATACAGATTTCTCTAGTCAAAGTGTATCTTTTTTTGGCTGAATCAGTCCTTATTTAGCAAAAATCCCCATTAGTTTTGGACACCAATGCAGTTGGGTGTTGGGATCCATCTGTGGATTAAATTTTTCCAAGGAAATGACAGTTATGCTCTTACTGATTCCCTCCACAGTAACCACCTATAATATTAGAGCCAAATATTAGTCATAATCTAGATCTGCAGTCCGATTATGAATGGTGGTGTGACGCAGAAGGTGATTGTTCTACTAGCAGCACAAATCTTTCCTTTGCACTTATATAAATATCTCTAAATCCAATATATTTTCAGGCTTCTATTAACCATATATGCAGTCCAATTTTACAATGATGAGAAATGAAAATCCCTGTCACTTGCTTCTGCTTGGTGTTGAGAACCCCTTTCTAATCTTCACAGTAATAATTAATAGCAATAAAAAATAAATGTCAGATGAACTTAAAGTGTAGGCAGGATGAGTTTGCAATCTGCTGCAATGAGGACAAGCCATTGACTGTGGTATTTTAAGGCACTGAATGTGATCTTTTTTTTTTAAGATTTTATTTATTTGTTTGAGAGAGAGAGAATGAGAACAAGTTGGGGGTGGGGGGCAGCAAAGAGAGAGGTAGAAGCAGGCTTCCTGCAGAGCGGGGAGCCCAATGTGGGACTTGATCCCAGGACCCAACCGACTGAGCCACCCAGGTGCTGGGGACTGAATATAATCTTATCAATGGGAAAACAGCTTTGGCAATTTCACTTACCATACTGGTAAGATTTCATCTTCATAGTGAATTCAATAAATGTATTTGTTGAGTAAATACTTTGTACTTTAGCAATATGCTGAGTGATATGGGAGGCTTAAGAGCCCTGCGAGGAGCAATTCCCTCCCTCTGAGAATTCACAATCTCCCCTTGAGAAGACAAGCAATGCACAAGTGAAATCAAATGGCCAAATGACAGTATAATTAAGCAGGCTATGACTGAAGTGCTAAAATCGATCATGCAAGGGAAAAAAAAAATTCTGGAGAGTTTCTGAGGACTGAAATCAACTAGACTTCATGGTCAAGTTTAGAATGGAGGACTTAATCTGTGTGACATATTACCATGTAGAGTTGGGTTAAGGATGCTAAGAGCAAGGGGCACCTGGGTGGCTCAGATGGTTAAGCGTCTGCCTTCAGCTCGGGTCATGATCCCGGGGTCCTGGGATTGAGCCCCACATCGGGCTCCCTGCTCAGCGGGGGGCCTGCTTCTCCCCCTGCTCATATTCTCTCTCTCTCTCTGTATCTCTGTATCTCGAATGAATAAATAAAAAAAAAAAAAACTTTAAAAAAAAAAAAAAAGGATGCTAAGAGCAAACCAGAAGACAGGATTGCCTCTTCATTCAATTTATGTCCTAAAACACCCATTTTGCTCCCAGATCTGTCTATATACATGTAATCATGTGTATAAATGATAAGCTGCTTCTACGAAGGCTGCATGTCTCTGCCTACACCGACACTTTTTCTTCTAAAGCAGTGGGCTTTATTCCACAAGCCTTATTGGCCATTAGTGGCCACTGTAACACACAGTGGTGATGCCTTATTTTTCTGGCATACCTGGGAATGCAGCATATCACATAATAGCTTTTCTAACTAATTGACATTTCTTTGTGGTGAGAGTCATCGTCTCTACTATACCATATGCATCCTTGAACTCTATCTGATTGTCCCTGGAACACTCTGTATTTATCTCTACCAGAGCATGTTTTGTTCCTCTCATGCTATTACAAATATGTTTCCCTATATGTTTTCCACTTTTCAAAATCCACTGCCATGTCTTTTTTTTTCTCTTTATATCCTCATTGCCTTGCACACGGCCAAGGAAATACATCAGTCTCAATGAATGTCAGCTGAATGATGGAATGAAATTAACAGTATTTTTGAGTAGACTACGACTTTTGAACAATGACTCAGTATCGTTATGATAAACATAAGCTACTTCATTTTTACCTGCAACAGAGGGGGACTATCCTGGTGCAGTGAGGGCAATGTCTTCTACGTTAAATGACCATAGACTAAGCTTATTTAATCATCTGTTTTTTCCCTCTTCTCCACCAATGACAGCTTTCACTTCTCATTTTTGCTTCTGCCAAATATATCAGGCTGTCACCATGCTCTATCTAATTTGTTGATTCTAATCTGCACTGGGCTGAGAAATTATATAACCAAGGTTGCTTAAAAATATATGCAAAGTGAAAGCAAATATAATCTGAAGGGCTTAAAGTGGATATATATTTTTAAAATAGTATGAGCAGATGCCAAATTTGGAGTTACCTTGTTTTGGTCAGTTTCCTTTTTCTGGGTAAAAAAGCTTCAGGATATGGATTTATGACATCTATTTTGGCTTCTCAGAGCATTTAAATGCTTTAGTCCTTGCATTTACTGTGTAATGAATCGTTGAGGAAGACCTCTGGGTAAGGGAGGGAGCTCTGTGTCTGCAAATGTTCATTTGTTTACATGTAGAACAAAGTCATACAGTCATTTATTGAGAAATCACCAGAGTGCTTACTGTGTCCATTAATATGATCTTTATTTTCCATCAAATATGTTAAAGCCAACAATAATAAGTGGGATCTTTTTTTTTTTTAATTCACACTTGCAGAGCAGCTAAATTATTATTTAGCAAATTACTCTTCTGTCGTGCTCTGGAAGACTTTACGTATTTCATGTGGGTGAGGCAATGACACTCTGAAAATGCTGCATTTATCCAGACCCCCCGTTACCGTGGCTCTTAACACAGGGATTACGACGACCGTTTCATCCGTGTTGTCTGTGACACACCAGCTGCCTCAAAGCTAATGAACCTGAAGTCCCGGTTCATTCTCTGTTAAAGTGGATGGCAGCTCCTTAGGTCAGGTAGCCTTGTTATAAAATGCCGGCAACTTGGCATTTTCCAGAACTAACAACAACAAAAAGCAACTTGAGACAACCAAAGCTAGTCACCATTGGAGACATTTCAGGAATATGCCACAAGATACAAAGAATATACAAAACATATTTTGAGTAATGTCAATAATGATACTGTCATGTTACTTTTTTTTTTGTCATGTTACTTTTGAAAGAAAGTATACATACCTGAATGTCTAGCTTTTGGGGATATTGGCTTTAACAGTATATGTGTGTGTGTGTGTGTGTGTGTGTGTGTGGTTTTTCAAGTGTTGAGTATGTATAGGTCTTTTTTTTTATTGTCAAAGCAATTATGGAAAATGTACAAGATAAACATTAAAAATGTAGATTAATGTAGAAAACATAGAAAATAAATCCATATTCCCACCATTATAAATACATTGGTATATCTCTTCCCCCTTTTCCTATCTTTCTGTTTCTATTTTTATATCTTTATATATTTTTTTATAATTTTAGATCAATTGTGTCATACTTTTTGATACATGAGTATCATACTTTTTATATGTAAGTATTTGTCATGCAATTAAAATTCATTTGAAAGCATATGTTTTAATGTTTACATGTATTTTATGTCCTAATATGTATGAACCATACTTTGGTGAATCATCACCTATTCTTATACCTTTATATTCGTATTTGTTTTGTGTATAAAGATACATTAACTGGTCTTGTAGATTGTTTATCTTCATCTCCTACTATTTTGTTAGGTTTCCAAATGTGGAATTATAGGTCAAAGGGTATGCTCTCTTGAAACTTTTTTTTTTAAATTGCATTCTTTCAGGTCAAATCCCAATGCTTTGAATTTCAAGGATGTTCTAAGTTGTGTGATCTTGAAGGTGGTGACGGCATTGCACGGTGGGGAGAGTTTGGGCTTTGGGTCATCCTGCTATGTGTTTGTGACATTGATCCAGTTAGCTATGAAAGACTGTTTTAGGGATTAGAAATAATGCACATAAAATGCTTGACACATGATGAACACTTAGGCAGTGGAATTATTTACACTAGCTCTTGGTACTGCTATTAAGGATGATGAGGTTAATAAATAGAATAACTTAATTGGGGGAGTAAGATATCTTCAAGAGATACTTATATATAATAAGCCTTTAAATAACATAGCAGGCTGTTGCAGAGCCTGCCTCAGTGGGAAAATCATAAATGAAGAGGTAAGTATCTGAGGAGTTTAGCAACATTTTCATAGACGTATGGAAGTATGGGTTGGTGTTAGAGGGAGAAAAGCAAAGTGGATTTTCCGGGTGATGGTCAGCATTTTAATACATTCATAAAAGGCTATGGACTCTGAAAAACAAACTGAAGGTTCTGGAGGGGAGCGGGGTGGGAGGATGGGTTAGCCTGGTGATGTGTATTAAAGAGGGCGCGTTCTGCATGGAGCACTGGGTGTTATACGCAAACAATGAATCATGGAACATTACATCAAAAACTAATGATGTAATGTATGGTGATTAACATAACATAATAATAAAAAAAAAAGAAAAAGAAAAGGATATTGGGATTGAACATTAAATTCGGGCCAGATTTTTGACCTGTAAGACAAGTGTGAGGAGTGATACCTTCTTCTTTAGACAGGGAGGGATCTGCAAATGAGTGAATGCAAGGCTAAGAGACGTGAGCAGGATTCTTAGAACACTGATCTCACTGTCATTTCTCTGTCCATTGCCTCTGGCTGCGGTCCTACCATGTGATCGTTTCTTCCGGATTTCTCTTCCTACAATTTCCCGAATTCCCTAATTGATAGGGAAATGGGTTAATACAGCCTCTAAGCCTGCAGATTTCAAGCCCAAGTTTCCTTCCTCTGCTTTCTGCAGAGGATAACTTTTCATGGCATCTGTGCTCAGACAAATCTAGAAATCATAGAACAGGGCTGATAATTTTTGCAGCCAATGACTAATGCCCCCCAAATGGTTCCTACACTGACTGTAATACATAAAATTTGGCCTTGCACTCCTCATACAAGACCTATTTCCAAATGTCTGGCTCAATTCTTATGCTTCCCTGTGAGAGAGATTTCTTCCATTTTAAAAATAAATTCGGGGCACCTGGGTGGCTCAGTCGTTAAGCGTCTGCCTTCGGCTCAGGTCATGATCCCAGGGTCCTGGGATCGAGTCCCGCATCGGGCTCCCTGCTCAGCAGGAAGCCTGCTTCTCCCTCTCCCACTCCCCCTGCTTGTGTTCCTGCTCTCTCTATGTCTCTCTCTGTCAAATAAATAAATAAAATCTTTAAAAAATAAATAAATAAAATAAAAATAAATTCGATCAGTACCTAAGGCGATGGTTAATCGTTTCCTCCTTCATTGACTTGTGTTCTGCAGGTAGATAGCCTTCATTGGCCCTTGGTTAATTTACCTTTTAATATTCAAAGTCCTGTGTATAAGTTACAGACAAGTAACTTGTATCACAACTATGCAGAAATCAAATACTATACCTCATAGTCACCGATAACATTAATGACTCATAATAATAGGAAAAACAGCATTAATAGCATTATATGATTATTAAAAGAAAACCCAAGTTATGTTACTGCCCATTTTATAGGTGCTTACTTATATATTTTAATGTACTAATTAGGATCAAATCCAGATACTTCTTCTCCTCCATTTGGATTTGAGCTTCATCCAGTCCATTATAAATGTTAAAGAAATCCAAAGGAATGATCCTTAGAAAGGAGCATTTCAGAAAATTGTTTATGTGGTTAGCAACAGAGAAACTGAATTTATAACAGACTTAAATTCTGTCATGGTGTTTCAGCTTCTGATCTTCTCATCAGCAAAGGAGATCTCATTTTAAAACTTGTATTTATGCTAAATCTATCCGTTTATATGGTTGGTATAACTGAATCATCAAATTTTAGCAGGGCAGGAACTGACATGATAAATTATGCATTCTTGTCACCTCTTGGTCATCCTCCTGCCTATAAACTGAAATACAAAGACTCCTACTGTACCTGTGAAGTCAACGTGAGGGAAAAAATCAATTAAGAGTTTAGCTTTCCCATTGACTGAGATTAAACCTCTTATACGTGTTAACTTAACCTGCAATAACACTTTCCAAAAGAAAAATTCTTGGAAGATGGTGATGTATTTCCCGCTTGGGCAAAGGTTAAAACCCAAAGCTATTGTTCTTAATGCCTATTATTTTTATAGACAAATCTAGTACCTCCTTAGTACTGGATTAAGTAAAAGAAGGAATGTACTTAATAAATTAGTGGGCACAAAGCAAAATCAAAGTGCATAAACATGAAAATGCACGCACACACAGAGTTCTACCTCTTGACCTCAGTGGTGTCGTATCTAAAAACCTCACAAGACATTGAAGACGGCTCAATTTTGATCTGTAGTCACTTAGTTCTGGCAAAAGAGCCGTAGTCAGCTTCCAGACTCCAATTTCTCGGCAACTTGCTTTCATGATTCTGATTTTATGGTGTTTAAGAGTTCAGTTATATCTTACAATTTGCAATTTAAAACATTATCTACTCACCCATTGCACACGTATTTCTTATGCATGAAAATAGGAAACTTTCAAAGCAGATAGTGGCGACTCTCTCAGGATTTTCCAAAAATAGAATAATCTATGAAGCTCTGAGGCTAAACAGCTTCAATCTTTCTGCAAAATGCTAGCTAAGCACACATAACTCAAGCAGTTCTTCCTTTGGAGCAACAGAAAATGAAAGTGTTACTTGGATTTCCTGGCAGAAGTTATCTGAACATCTACCTGGTCAAAGCATCATTTAGGACAAAAGACTGTCACTGGTGCCATATTCATAGTGTCAAAATCTAGGCAGTATAATGGAAATGTATGCAAGTCTCCTTAATCCTGGGATCACAATGAATCGGCGCTCTTCCCTAAGTGAATTATGCACAGATATTAATTCATTCCTCTCTGTATTCTCTCTTCTTTCCTCATGCAATGCTCGCCTTGGTTCGTTTTTCCTCTCCATGGTCCGCACATTTTTTCAAGTCCTACAAGAAAAGAGGACCCAGACATAGCCAGTGACCCAGGCAGAGCACTTAGAATTGTATTATTAGCATTATTCAGCATTTGGTTCATCTCTGCAAATGCTGTTCAGGATCTGCATGATTCCAGCCCCGCAAGCTCCATTACAAAAGCACAGCCCATCAAAGCAAGTTGCCGGAAAAGCCTCAAGCACACTTAATATAAAAACCAACCCATACCCTTCAGGTAAAATAGTCCAGGCAGCACAAAATAAAAATAAAAAAATAAAATAAAAACCATTTTTGAAATTATTTTTCCACAAGGGAGAGCAATTCTCTGTGAATTGACTTACGGGCCATGACATAAAACCCCAAAATGAAAGAAAGAACAGGAAAAAGAGGAAGACCCCTAGGCACAGACAGGTGTCCTGTTCTTTCTCCTGTCTCCTGAACCCCTTTGGAGTCTCCACCAGCAAAGGAAGGCAGCCTGACCTGCAGCCCCGTTTCCAGCAACATAGAGACTGGAGATCTCTCCTACAAGGTTTCACCCGCTAACTCCACTGAAGACCCCCTCAGACCAAGAAAAATTTTTCTCACAGGAGAGTTTGAGAGAGTCTATGAGTTCATGCTCAAAGTGAATTTCCTAATTTCCTCTCTGGGCAAATACCAGGGTATTTATTTCTCTTACGTAATTTCCAGGGAGTCCGCTATGTGACCCGACTTCTATTCTGTTGGTCTACTGAGGGACCTTACCGTCAAACGGTCACCCTTGCTGAGAACGTACCCAAGGACTGAAATATGACTGCAAAGGAACTTAACAATTCCTGGAAGGAAAAGGGTTAAGAGCCAGTAAAAACAGCATAAATTTACACATGACCTAGTACGATTACACTTTTATTCTCTTCCTTGCAAGGAACAACAATGGCAACATCTATAACTAATACTTCTGGTCTAAAAAACCGTCGCAACAACCTTCTGGTTCGAAAGGATCTCTAGACAGAGAGATGAACTTGCTGGTGATTGTTCTTTCAAAGGGATCTAAACGGTTCATTACATCATGGAAAAATAATCTCAACTATTGGGAGCAGAGAGCAGCCTTGTGTGATCGGTTTGTGATGGCCTGATTCTGGCTGACAAGTTCTAGAATTACAACAGTTTTGTCCCGATTTTAACCTAACTGCGAGGATGGGGAATGGCTTCAATAGCCAAAGGATTTCACTTCAGAAAGAATTATGAGTAGAGAAAAGCCAACAAACAAACAAACAAAACCAAAATAAAAAACGGTCCTGGAGAAAAAGAGGGGACATGCATTTGTTTTCCCTTATAGATGAGATCAAATGCTCCAAAGAGTGAATGAGCCAGATGCTGCAGTCCTCTAGGTCCTAATCCTGCAGTGGAGGCTTCCCTATGGGAGCAAACTAGTTGTAAACTGAGGTCTCTGTAGAGGGTCCGGGTTGGGGGGGGGAGGGGCGTGGCGATAGAAAGTGGGCGGGGCTAGACTAACCCCCGCTCCCCATCTCTTAACTCCCTCCCCGCCCAACAGTCCCCTTTCCTGTTTTCCCTTTCTCCTCTAGGAATTTTCCATCAGCTGGAGAGCAAGGACATCAGTTGTCACACTGATGGGAAAAGTTGCACGTTTGCACTTGGCCATGGCTACATCTGGGTGACCATGTATTTGCCTATGGAGCCCACTGATGAGTGGCACTGCAGGGGCATGTCCCACCAATGTCCCTCTCTTCTCTTCCTCCTCGGTCCTCCGCCTTCCTTGCGGTTCCTATACAAACGTCTCAAGGAAAAACCTTTATGACGCTTCCTGGCAACGGAGCTCAAATATCTAGATCAGCAGATATCTGGAAGAGGTGGTCTTGGGGACTTTTCAATACAGTTAATTGTACTAGAAGTACTAATGAAGGATTCAATTAAAATGAAAAAGGTAGCAACCCAGGAAAAAAAAAATGAGACATTTTGAGATAGTGTCCTTGGGAGATTTTTTCCTTTAAATATCAGCTTTTCAAAAAACTTGATCCCTTGTGTAGAATTTTACTTTTTTTTTTTTTAAGAGTTTATTTATTTATTTGACAGAGAGAGACACAGCGAGAGAGGGAACACAAGCAGGGGGAGTGGGAGAGGGAGAAGCAGGCTTCCAGCTGAGCAGGGAGCCCGATGCGGGGCTCCCTCCCAGGACCCTGGGGTTATGACCTGAGTCGAAGGCAGACGCTTAACGACTGAGCCACCCAGGCGCCCCTAGAATTTTACTTTAAAATCCCCTTTATTTTGTCCATGAAAACAATATAGGTTTGAGCATTTTGATGGGAGAGTATCTACATCAAGAAAAGGAACCAGAGCAAAGATATGTGATTTATATGCAAATGTCCCTCTATTACAAGACCCCTAGAAAATGAAAACCTTTTCCTGAAATCAGGGCCTTTCTGATATTTTAAATCAAGGATATCACCCTTTCCACTGTTCTGGAACAAGGGATCTGTAAAGTTGCAGCACACAGGCCAAATCTGGCTCACCATCTATGCAGCTCCTGAGCTAAGAATGATTTACAGTTCTTAACTGTAGGCAGAAAAAATTGAAAGAATAATGTTTTGTGACACTTGACTATTTTATAAAATTCAGATTTCTATCTTCATTAGTAAAGTTGTAACTGGAACGTAGCCACACTCGTTAGCTTGCAGATTGTCTATGACTGCCGCTTCTGGGCTAGAAAAACTGAGTTGAGTAGAAGAGACAGAGCCCATATGTGGCCCACAAACCCTAGAATACTGACTCTCTGGCCCCTTACGGAAAAAGTTTGCTGACCACTGGTCCAGAATACTGCTATGGGCATTAGGCCAAATTGAGTATAAAGGGTATGAAACCATTCCTCAGCTCTAGTACTAGCAGGTTGAATACATTTAATGGTAGGATTTATTTAACTGTTGGTGCCTCCTTGTTAAAATGGAGAGAAAATGCTCATAGATTTATTTTTAGGATTAACCATATATGGAATATAAAATATGTATTCAAACAATAAATATTTTCTGTTCAAACTAATTATAGTTGACATATTTTGATCAAGTTCACTTACATGTCAAAATTAAGTGTCTTCCAAGTAGACTCCTAAAATAAAATTAAGGTTACTGTTTATATCAATCCTTAAAAAAAATCAGTGAATGTCAACACTGATTCTGTGGAGACTGATTTTTGCACATCTATAGCTAGCCTGTTTTAGGCTTGCAGATCCATAGCGGACCTGAGAGTCTGTGAAACTATCAGACAAGTTTTTCCCTTTGAGTTGTTTCAACTCAAGGAATCTTGAATTTGATCTCACTAGCAATTGTTAAGTGTTGCATGTAAGGGTATTTAGTGATTGATAAATATATTTTAAAAACCCACAATAAATAATAGAAGAAAATGGATTATTTTGCAAAAATGAAACTGTGTCCTGAAAAATGTTTAAGGACTTTGAATTTTGAATGCAGATTATATCATATGATTCCATTTCTTTGAGAAAACAAAAATCTTTATATTTAAATCAGTTTCCAAATCTGAACCTCTTTCTACATTTGTCTTTAGTGCTGGGATTAGGCTGTGGTAAAGAAGGCACTACACACCTCAAGTATGAATTTTAAGAGGTACAGAAAAACAACAACAACAACCCAGTAATCAAGATAAGCAATAGTTTAATGCATAATTTTTTAAAAAATAAGAATGCAAAATAATCCATGATTAACAAGGTAGGTCAAAATTGTTATATGTATTCAGATTTGTTGGAGTTGCCTGCAATAGAAAAACTCAAAATATCAATACATTAAAAAAATACAAACCTATTTCTCTTCTATGTAAAAACATCTGGAGACGGGTACTCCACAGACAGTATGCTGGGGGCCCCAATGTAGTAGATGTGATTATAATTTTTTATTTTCTTATGTTTGTATATTGGCATTTTCTCATTTTTCTCTAAATATTTATTATTTATTAATAAAGAACAAGACCTAGTACACTGTATAATTTTAAGACTAAAACGAAGATGCCATTCCTTTTTTATTAAGAGTTTGTCTTCTTTATTAAGACCAAGACGGCATTTTGATCCTTCATTTGCTGAGGTGACAACAGAGAATACTGGGTAAATGCTCTCCCGGTGCAGGCAGCCTTTGCAATCATATTTCCACACTCACTAGGGAAGAAACATTATATCTGTCTAGAAACACAACTAAATCATTCATATAGTATTTTGTTGTTTAGCTGTTAAATGAGTGAATGCAGAAATTGTCCTAAGCCAATAGAAGTTCACTGGTGAGGCTGGAGGAAAACTCCTCCCTGGGATTAACAAGAAAAAATAAAAAGCAGAATGCACATTTTTAATATAATGCAATGTGCACCTTTACCACCCTACTTCACAGAAGGCAAATCCTGGTAAATTCCTTCAAGGAACAGAAGTACAAAGTCACCAAAACTTGTTCCCACTAGGAATTTCTAAGAATTAATAGGAGTTTGGTCTTTTCTCCCCAAACGCCACTAGACATGCCTATAAGCCTAATTTAATCCTATTCTGTAAAAGTTACATTGTCTGTTTATTTTAATATCAGAAGCTCAGTGTTAAATAAATAGGGCTTTGGACTTCCGCTCATTTGAATACTTCCTTTAAAAGGGAGAGAGGCAGGAACACATACTCCTAGCATTAACCCTCCTGCCCCTGGTTTGTCATCACGCTATTAATAATATGAAATGCTAAACCCACAGATTGACCCTGAGAACCAGATTCTAACATGTGAAAGTCTTCCTAAACTATTGATTTCCAGAGAGCTTGTTTCTGATAGGCTTGTCACCTGACATTAATTTTCCTTAACCCAATTAGATAGTAGCATAACAGCTGTGCTTCCACAGAGACCAATTTAGCCCTTCAAAACATGTGGCATGGAGGAAACGTTCAGAATTGCCTCTAGGAATCAATGAAAGAAAAACACAATGGGGAGAAAAATCAAATATGATACTGATGGGATTTAAAAACTAATAAATTATTGCATTTCCTGAGAAATTGTAGGAAGAGAATTCATTAAACATTAAAAAGAAATAAAGCCAGCCCATTGATTTCCATGGAATTTTGAGTTTTAGAATCTACTCCAATGAAATTGTAATAGTGATACTAATTCTCTCAAACAATATAGGGTCCTCCCTGCCCCCACATCCTTTATATTTAGTTCAATTATTTTTTATTTTAAAAAAGTGATACCAGTGATCTTTGGGGTTCAATATTATTCATCAAAAACCCACGGATAAAAATCAGTGATCTTATTTTATCCTGTTTTAATATTGTACAAACATGGAAGAGGGGGTTGAACAAGATTTTCCTTGCGATTCTGTCCAAAGGTCTTTTTCTGTGATCTCTCTGGCCAAACTAAAATGGCAGAAATTTTACCTTATGTTATTGGCCCTCTTAACTTCGTCTACTAGAAATAAAATTGTTATAATCTTTGTTCAAAACTTCTGCATGAATGTAAGTCCTCTGAGAGTCATATAATTTAAATGATTAAGATGTAAACTCAGTTAAGTATGAGCTACTACCTTAGTTCTCCATGACCTGGGTGGTTTCAGTCCTATGACACTCAATATGACATCAATATATATTTCTTTGTTTTTGTGCAGTTACTTTAATCTGATGAGCTCTGAAGGTTGATATAAAGGTGCTGTTACTATTATTACTATTATTATCATAATTATCATTGTAGTTTCCAGTTCAGAGAATATTAAGCTAAAGACCACCCCTTTCTTTCTTCATGGTCAGTAATTGTATGTGAGTTTAAAAACCATGATGTCCTGTCTTTCCAACACAATGTTCTTGTAGGATTATGGATTTCCTTCATACAGTCTCCTGGAAAAACTAATTAGATGGCAGCTATCATTGCAAACACACAAAAAATAAGAATATAGTGCATTTGATGCTTTTAAGAGTGTTCCCTTTGTAATTGTTTGTAAATAGCATACTAACAAGTTTTTGTGAGCCTCTCTCTTGTTCATGTTATAATAATCAACAAATGCACCGTAGCTACCCAATAAACAGCAACTTTAATATACGCTAAATATAAGTACAACCCTCATCCAAATATTACAATTGAACTTACAATGACAAGCACAAATTATGCATCAGAGTTTTGTTTACATCATAAAGGCCTCATTCTCAATACCTCTAAGAGTATACATTGAACATTTTTCATTAATCAATACAATAATGCATGCCCTAATACACACCCAAACATAGCTTTACAAATAGTTAATGCATTCATTGAAAAACCCATTATCTCACTTGAATCCATCACCCTTTCTCTTTACAATACTTTCAATGAAAAATGAACTTCTCTAGTTTGTATATTCTACTGATTGATTGAAAATCTCCCTATTAGATTTTAGCACCACTTAACTACGTGCTCTGTAATAGCAAATTTTAAAAGCATGAAAAGTAAATTCAAAAATCAAATTTAGGGGCACCTGGGTGGCTCAGTCGGTTAAGCCTCTGACTCTTGATTTCCGCTCAGGTCATGATCTCAGAGTCATGAGATCAAGCCCCGCATCGGGGCTCCGTGGAGCCTGCTTAAGATTCTCTCTCTCTCCCTCTCCCTCTGCCTCCTCCCCCTGTATGCATGTACACTCTCTACCTGCCCCCTCCAAACAAAACAAAACAAAACAAAAACGTTTAATTTTTTTTTTAGAGATTTTATTTATATATTTGAGAGAGAAAATGAGAGAGAGAGAGAGAGCACATGAGATGGGGGGAGGGTCAGAGGGAAAAGCAGACTCCCTGCTGAGCAGGGAGCCCGATGTGGGACTCAATCCTGGGACTCCGAGATCATGACCTGAGCTGAAGGCAGTCGCTGAGCCACCCAGGCGCCCAAAAAACAAGTTTAAAAGGACTTTGTTTTAAAAGGATATCCCAAGCCAAGGCAGGACCAAATCCATTAAGATCGGTTCCCTTCTCCCCAAAAAAGAGTGGACACGGAAAGGTCCACTGGAGAGGTAATCAATCACAATCCAGGGTAGATACAGGGAGATGGGGCTGACTTTAACTGAAAAGACCAGTTTTGACATGAAAAGCAAATAGGTGGGAAAAAAAAAAATCAAACCCATGAATGGAAAAAAAATAAAAGTTAAACTATCATGAAGACAAACAAATGTATGATTAAAAATCGTGTCCCTCAGTTGATGGCCCTTTAGCTCCAGCACCAACCCACAGCAGCGAGGTAACCAAAGTTCGAGAAAAACCTCAGCTCCAAACAGACTCTTGTCCTCTAGCTCAAGTACTCAACTCAGCCTCTTTTACTACACTTTAATGCCAGATCCTAAAAAGCTTGTGAAATAGTATACAGACCCATGGGCCAGGACGGAGTCCCAACACACTTTACACATTTGCCTTCGACAGTTGGTTGTAATCTAGGACCAAACAGAGAGAGAGGGAGAGCGAGCGTGTTGAGTCAGAGGCTTTTTCTCCTTGGTATATTTACGTGACTGGTCAGATGTTCTTCCTGAGCCAAAATGGTGATCTAGCCACTTCTTTCTGGATCTTCACAATTAATGTTTCCATGGCAGATAAAATTAGTTCTTTTATTGAATTGTGTGAGCACCCCCTACTACTCACAGAAATGAGATGTGTTCATTTCGAAAGCTGGGGGTTTTGGAGGTTTGGGGGTTTTTTGGTTTTGTTTTGTTGTTGTTGTTTTGTAATCTGGGTTTTTTTTAAATTGGTGAATTCTTACGAATTCAAAAACACCCAGCCATGCTGGCTGATGTGACTTTCAACATGGTCACATGCCTCCGAGGGACTTCGGGAGCGTCTGACGACCCCATTATATTTTCCTGGTCCATTCACACTCCCGGGCTCTGAAAGGGGTCCTGGAGTCATTAACAGCTCCACTCAAACCTGGAACAACCGCTTCACTCTCAGCTGATTCCCTTGCTTCTCATCAAGAAATGGAAGCAGAGAGAAGGGTACCTCCTCCACCTCTAGGTCCCTGCACGCACCTGCGTCTTCATCCCCACCTGGACATGCTGTTCTCCCTCCGGGTCTGTAGCTGGAAGATCCCCTCCTTCCTCTTGTAGACTGGGTGCCGCCCCTTCTCATCTCATCTATTCAAGGCCTCTTCTTTATTTATCCGCTCTCTCCTACATTGTCTATTTTTTCCTCTCTATGGGATCGTTCCCATCTGCTCATAAGCATGCTGAACTACCTCCCACTAACAAAAGAAAGAAAAATACAAAGAAGGAAATTAAAAAGAAAGAACGAAAGAAAGCTTCCTTTGACCCTGTACCTTTCTCCAGCCGCTACTTCATTTATCTCTTCCCCTTTTTATCAGAACTTTTCAAAAGGTGTCTCTGTTTTCTCCCCCCAAATTCTCCATCGAGTCTCCTTGAGTCAGGCACGCCCCCAGCCATTCTTAAACGCCCCGCCCCCATCAACTTCGTTTCCTCACGCTTGGCCTCCAAGCAATATTTGACAATCACTCGCTCACTTTTTTTTTTTTTTTTTACTCGGCTAAGGAACCACTCATCTGTCTTTTCTCCTACCTCACAGGACAGCTCCTTTTTCTCTCCCTTTAATGACTTTTATTTGTTTCAACCTCCCCACGTTGCAGTGTCCCTGGCTCTGGGACCATCCAACACCCCTCCCTGAGTCTACACTCAATTCCTGGGGGATCTCGAGCAAGCCTGTGCCTTTATAGACCTATCTATGCAGAGGGCTTCCAAATTTCCATTCTCAGGTCTGACCTTCTCCCACAGCTTCTCCAAACCCACATATACAACCTCCTACTGTTTTCTCTACTTGGGGACATCCAATAGAGCATTTGAAACACATCGTGGCCCAAACTGAACTCTTTAAGTTTTGCTTCTCCCCCAGGCTCTCAAACTTGTTTCTGCTCCAAGACCTCTGCACTGGCTTGGAACTCTGTTTCCCCAGCTAGCCACATGGTTTACTTTCTCTCTTCTAGATTTTTGAGCAAATGGTACCTTCACTGAGAGGCCTTCTCTGACTACTCTACCTAAAATGGCACCCATCACTCTCTGCACAGGTATATTCCTTTATTTTATTTTATTTTATTTTATTATTTTTTTTTTAAGATTTTATTTATTTATTTGAGAGAGAGAGAATGAGAGACAGAGAGCATGAGAGGGAGGAGGGTCAGAGGAAGAAGCAGACTCCCTGCCGAGCAGGGAGCCCGATGCAGGACTCGATCCCCGGACTCCAGGATCATGACCTGAGCCGAAGGCAGTCGCATAACCAGCTGAGCCACCCAGGCGCCCTATTTTATTTTATTTTTTTGCATAGCAACTTAACTGTGCCTGGCATTAAATTATGTTTGGTTTGTTTGTTTGTTTCATTTGTTTGTTTTACTTCTGTCTCTCCTACTAGATTGCAAGTTCCTAGAAAGATCATTTTTTCTGTTTAGTTCATTATTACCTTCACAATGTCTAAGAATGACCAGACATGAGGTAGGTATTCAATACATGAATACATGAATTAGTGAATGTTAGAAAAATGAGGATTGCAATGGAAAATTTTTATCTCACTGACTGCATTAATTCTAGTCCTGGCAAATAAATAGAAGGATGAGAGATGACAGATAGATAGATAGATAGATGATAGATAGCTAGATAGATGATAGATATAGATAGAAAATAGATAATGATAGATGCTAGATAATAATAGATAATGATAGATGACAGATAAATAATGATAGATAGATGAAAGATAGATAATGATAGATGCTAGATAATGATAGATAAGCTACAGGGAAAGGAAGGCAAGGAGAGAGGGAAAAAGTAAAACTCATCAAAAAATAAAACCATGGTTTAGAATGAGGGTTATTGTTCATTGCAACAAACTCTGGGTAAAGATGTACAAATAGAAGATAAGGATCATGTTTGGGTTCTGCTACTTAATAATTACATGACTGTGGGCAAGGTGTTTTCTGATTCTTAGCATTTCATTGATAAAGTTGTGAGAAGAAGTACATAGAAGATATTTCTGTTACAAAATTCTGTGAGCTGCATCTCAATTTATGATGACGTCATGCCTCCAAGGGGGGCGTGTTGGAACATGATGACATGGATTTGAATATTAAGAATGGATACTTTTTTTTTCCAGACAGTAAAAATAGAGATGGGCACCACGCACTGGCCACGTACTCTTTGCGCTAAGCATTGTCTTACGTGCTTTTGCATGCCGTGAGTCATTCATTTGTCACAACAGTTGTACCCCTGTGTAACACATAAGGAAACGGAGTTTGAGAACTTCGTGCGAGGACACACTACCAGAAATCCGCAGAGCTGGGACTCCCATCTAGAGCAGGAGACCTCCTGGATTTCAGTCTAAATTAAATGAGAGGGTGTAACAGAGAAAGAGAGATGCAGAGAGACTACCATATAGAGAATGAGAATCAGAGATAGAAACAGGGAAATTGAGAGGTATAAAGAAGACCGAGAAATAAGAGACCAAGAGACAGATGAAGAGAAAACGAAGGCTAGCTAATACACAAGCATGCTAGCATGGCAATACCTCTGTGAGAATTTGTTGAACTCTCTGGTTCTCTCTCTCATTCTCTACACACACATACTACTTATAATGAGAGAGCTTTGGAACTTCATTATTTTCTACTAGTTTCATCCTTGATAAAAGCTATAGCCTTGATCAAACAAGCATTGATAATATAAACCAGTGGCCATTAAATTTCTGAATTTGGTACAAAATATATAATTTAGTCCCAAGCCCACAAGTACTCTGTGGGAAGGGGGCCAATCCTTTCTCTGTTCTTCACATCTGGATGCTGACATAGTGGAATTTAGAAAAAAAAAAAGAAAGAAAGAAAAATCATTTAAACAAATACCACAACTCTTTGAAAAGCATAAAACTTATGAGATTATAACATATTTACAAAGCAAATCTTTACTCATGATAAAAATTGTGTTTATTAAGCTGTTTCTATATATGCATTAATGTGGTTATTCTAATCTAGTATTGGTGATTGATACTTAAATTCTGGTTGCTTTCTCTTACTATAAGTAGATTGCTGGATTAATAATTAGATTCTCAATGGACATGATTCAGATTTCCATCTCTATATTTTTAGATTAAGAATGGCAACCTAAATGAACCTCAATTTCATCTTCTAAATACATAATTCACATTGAGGTAGCAGAGGGAAAATCTAGTACATGGAATTCATACCTAGACCAAGGCCATCTGGTTGGTTTTCGGTGTATGCTAGTTCCTGATTTGAGTGGTGCCCATTATATTTTATTTATAGTCCTTATTGGCAATATGCTTCCCAATTTATCCTTCCAAATATCCTCCCATAGTAGCGGGGAGAAAATAAAAATTTAATCGATTTCCTTCATGGAAAAACACATGTGTTCTCTTGTGACCACAAGGTGGCACAATGGTGACCAAGAATATTCAACATCCTAATAGAATTGCAATTACCAGAAGCTTTTACATAATTGTTATTATTAATACTGTGTCTTATTATCATTACGATATTTCAGAAGATCCACATATCACCTTAGCCTTCAGGGAAAAGATAAAGTGCTTTTATTTATTTTTTATCATCTTCCTTCTGCCTGAAAAATCATTAATATTTTGCTTTTTCCCAAACCCCAACCCGAGGAAGGACAAGTAGGTGTATAGATCCTTCATTTAATAATTGACCAAAGCTTTAAACCAAAGAGTAATGGCTTAAATAATAAGTTACATATCTGGAGAAGGATAAACAAAACTTTATATTGTTTGATGTAGATGACATTGTTCTCGATTTAGTTTTAGTCATCCTATGACCATTCTAATATTTATTTGTAATATAAGAATACAAAAGCCATCCTAGGGGCGCCTGGGTGGCTCAGTTGGTTAAGCAACTGCCTTTGGCTCAGGTCATGATTCTGGAGTCCCGGGATCAAGTCCCACGTCGGGCTCCCTGGCTCAGCGGGGGGTCTGCTTCTCCCTCTGACCCTCCCCCTCTCATGCTCTCTGTCTCCCATTCTCTCTCTCAGATAAATAAATAAAATCTTAAAAAAAAAAAAAGCCATCCTAGACACTTTAGTTCACAGTACAAAGTTCAAGTTTGTTATTTGCAAATTGCTCTTTCTCTGGTCCAACACCAGACATGATCTTGGGAAGAGCACCCAGGAGATTCTAACGTGCTGTCCACTTCTTTTATGATTGTTTGGTATTGAGATTAGACAATCTCTCCTCATGCTCACAGGACTCAGAGACCACTAGAGTCTGGGAAGCAAGGTGCTGCAATCATAAGCCGTGATAGTTATTGGGAGGGTATAAAAGAGCAGCCACTTTTTCCCAACTGGAAACATAGCAAGGGCCAGCCAGGGGCAGTTGTTCAGTTGTTCACTGCATAAATCACCAATCTGAAGAAACACCTCTTAGTAGTAATACGAAAGGTTGGTAGCATCCTTCACTGAAAATTTTTTCCTCAACTTCCATAGAACAAGTGTTCTGACATTTCACACAATTCAATAGCATATCTGATGCCCTTTGTGAGTTTGTCATAAGTTTAGGTGGCCCCCCATGAGAATTCTAGTACTCCACTTTAGTTACCACATTTTTCATGCCACTACCTGCTTCCTGCCATTGTAATGAAGAAGGAATATTTTACCTTTTTTTTAAAAAAAATCAGACTTGAATCATTTTTAAATTCCTTGAATTTTGGGGCACCTGGGTGGCTCAGTCGGTTAAGCGACTGCCTTCGGCTCGGGTCATGATCCCAGGGTCCTGGGATCGAGTCCCGCATCGGGCTCCCTGCTCGGCGAGAAGCCTGCTTCTCCCTCTCCCACTCCCCCTGCTTGTGTTCCTTCTCTCGCTGTCTCTCTCTCTGTCAAATAAATAATTAAAATCTTAAAAAAAAAAAAAAAAGAAATCTTAACAAGTCTGAAGGCTTGGATCCAGTAGTATGCATTCTAGGGCTCTACCCTAAGGAAAGAATCAGGATCCTGGAAAAGATGTATATTCACAAATGGTCACTGCTGCTTTGTTTTTAATTAAAAAAAAAAATCTTAAGTTAAAAATATAAAGCGAAAATGCATTTAATATGCCTAACCTACCGAACATCATTGCCTCTAGCCTCTCGTACCTTAAACGTGCTCAGAACACTTACATTAGCCTCCAGTTGGGCAAAATCATGTGACATAAAGCCTATTTAAAAATAAAGTGTTGGGGGGCGCCTGGGTGGCTCAGTTGGTTAAGCGACTGCCTTCGGCTCAGGTCATGATCCCGGAGTCCCAGGATCGAGTCCCGCATTGGGCTCCCTGCTCAGCGAGGAGCCTGCTTCTCCCTCTGACCCTTTCATGCTCTATCTCATTCTCTCTCTCAAATAAATAAAATATTAAAAAAAAAAATTCCTTGAATTTTGCTGTTTAAAATAGATCTTATTTCAGAAAAAGACAGTAATGACAGACCCGAAAACTAAGTTCAACAAATATTATTGTAGCTGCATTGTCGATGTATTATCGCGGGAAGTAAAAAGGCACATCACAGTTGCACATTAAAGCAGGATTTTATAGGGGTGCCTGGGTGGCTCAGTCGCTTAGTCGGTTAAGGGTCCTGACTCTTGATTTCAGCTCAGGTCATGATCTCAGGGTTGTGAGATTGAGACCCGAGTCAGACTCCGCATCAGGCTCCGTGCTGGGTGTGAAGCCTGCTTGAGATTCTCTCTCTCCCTCTCCCTCTGCCCCTCCCCCCACCAAAAAGAAGAATTTTATAAAAAGCAGAAAAATAACATGAAATAGATCTTTCCTATAGAATTCAGTTAGTACAGTAATCATGAGAATAGGGGAAGATTGCAGTAAATTACATACACTAATGAAGAAAAGCATAAAAGCCAACAAGAAATAAAAAAAAAGAATCAGGGTGAGAAGTAGAGGGAGGGAAAATCATTACATTTTCAGGCTCCAAGGAATTATGGAATAACATAAAGCAACATCCCCACCATAAGTGTTCAGAAACAGTAGACCAGAGAGGTTGAGTAATTCCCCAAAATCCCACAGCTAATTAGCGGCAGTGCTGGGAGAAAGAAAGTGCAACTATTACTGATATATATGAAGGAAAACGGGGAATATCAGTTTTATTGAGCAAATCCCATGTATCAGATAGTTATGTATATGATTGTATATACATACGTGTGTGTGTGTGTGTGTGTGTATCCTGGTACACACTTCACGACTGGTCCACCAGGTAAATACTATTATCTGCATTTATACTCATGCAGGAACAGAGGCTCAGTGACAACTAAGAAATTGCCCAAGTTCACATAGCTGGCAAGGGACACACCTGGAATTTCAACCCACTTCTGTCTGATTTCAAGTCCACGATCATCGTACTACCGTAGGTCGTACCTTAGAGAACAAAAGTTGTTTTTCCTTCATCCCAGAAGAGTTTGACACACTTCTTTTCTGGTACATGAAGCGTGGCTCTCAGTCTTCTGGGCGCTTTGCTGAGTCATGGGGCCCCGCACATCGTAAGCCAGCAAGGTTTTCCAAGTTCAGTAAGCCACAACTTGACTGGGCTGTGATGAGTCATTTTTGGAAAATGAGCCTGCTTCTCCCAGAACCCCTTTAGTTTGGTGGAACATGTTGAGAAGTTTGAATACGATGCGTGATATTATGATATAAAGTGGTTAAATAGTTTTTGAAGCAGCTTAAATGCGAGGCCTAGTTGGCAATTTACACCGGAGAGTATCCTGGAGGATCTGCAGTCTGATTTTTCCCTGGGTTGGTACTATTCATGAAGCCTTCTGTGTAGATGAGTAGAGTAGTATTTTTATTCTCAAAGCACCATTTTACTCAATCCTGATGCCTCACACAATGGAGAGAAAGTGTGGTTTACGTAATCCAAAGTGGTTTGGGAAGACAGGACACATATCATTTACATTTGGATGGGAATAATTTATATTCCTTCTACTACATGCTCCTTTTAATATCTTTTGTTTCCTTTTTCTTCTTTTTTTGTGTGGGAAGGGGCTTGAGTCAATGTCAAGAGTCAAGGGATGTAAATTAATTAATAAAACCCTAAAAGAGAGGAAGAGTTTGCCGCTAGACACCGTGGCTTGCACTTTATTAGCACTCATCATGTGCCGGATACTGTTGTGAGCATTTTTACAAATGTTACTGCACTTAATCCTTGCAACAACTGTGAGGTGGGTTCTATTATTTTCCTCACTTCATAGCCGAGGAAACTGGGGCACAGAGAGATAAAGTAAAGTGCCCAAAGTCACATAGCAAGAACATAGTAGAGATGAGATCTAAACCTAGGCAGTCTGGTTCTTAAGCCTGCACTCTTAATGACAGCTTAATACAGCAGGAAAAACTCTAGGGTAGGGAACTAAGAATCAGAAATGCTACCCAGGTTGTTCCAAATTGCACAGTTAATAAGATGACCAAACACTGTCAGCTCAGATCTGTGTAACTCTCTCAGGTTGGCCCCCTTTCCTTGTAGGTCCTGCCTCAAAAGCCACAGTGTCCGTGTAAAGGATGAAAAATCCCACTCCACATTGTGTTTGTTTATTCCCTAAGGCCAGCCCTGCTAGAGGACTAAAGGTTCCTGCCTCCAAGGCAAAAAGCTTGGTGACAGTGGATTAGTGCATAGCAGATTACCCCACTCAGCCTTAGCATCGCCCTGGAAAGAGGAAGCCTTTTTTAATGCAATCATTTTTGTTTACATCTTGGAGAAGATTATCGTCACTCATCGTGGCTCTTATGGGCTGTTTCTCACCTTTTTTTTTTTTTTTCCTTGCTCACTCTCCAGTCTCTCTAAATAATCAATGACCAATTAACAGTTCAGTTCAGAAGAAGCACTTCTAGAAAATAATGAGCTTCTATTTGACAAAGGGTCTTGGAATGATCGCTTTTCCCATTTCGTGATTACAGAATGAAAATAGCTCAACCTCAGGCAGCATCAGAACTGCTCACTGTCTATTCAGAAAGAGCCCTGGGCATTGATAGTTATCTTTTCTTCTTTCTGCTGCCTTTCCGTGGCTGTGTCTCTGTGGGCTGATAGCCTCTCTAAAGTTGGAGGTTTCCTCATTCGTAAAATAGAATCTGATTAAATGAACTAATACCTCTCTGATGTCCGGAAGGTCTTTGGTTCTGGAATTGGCAGCTGGTAGAAGCTAGCTCTGCCCTTAACCTGCCCCCTTAAACAGCCCCCAGTAGCTAGCCCCCCTTTCCCACGCAAACTGGTATCAGATAGAACCAATAAATAGCAGAATAAATAATTGATCTCTAATATGTGCTTCTAATTCAAATAAAGAGCCCTCTTTACTCACAGTGCACAGTGCATGTGACTGATGCATTTTATGTGGAAATTTGTTGGTTTCTGATAACTTTCTGTAAAGACGTTTTCACGGGGCCTAAACCTCCTGGGGCTCTTTCTGTCTCAAGTTCAAGTTACTTAGATAGTGATTAAGAATGTTTTAGAGGCCCTTGTGGTAAATGATAGCATAGAGAAAAAGCATTCCTTGGCCGTGTAATTTGGCAATACTTAATCTGTTTGGGTTTTCATCCACTGGACTTGCTGAAAACTTTAAAATGACTAACCTGTTTCTCTGCAGCTTCCAGAGGCTCCAAAGATTGCATCAAGGGCCTGAGTTCAGTGATTACCCAGCTCAGGTTGCCTTTTTTATTTAGAGGATCCTTCATCTCAGTCCAGCTGCTTTTTTCTTGGGATGACAGACTCTAGATACAGTATTCTTTTACTTTGCAGTATTTATAAAATAGCATAAATCAATGAGACCAAACAGCAAAAGGCAGTCGTTTACTTAACTTAGTTTATTTAAAAATTTTCCCAGCTCGGTATTCAGCAACTAAGAATCTAGTGAAATTCACAACGCCCAGCCATGTCAACTGAAATCTCCAGACTCTGTACAAAAGATCCCAAACCACAGGCGTGGCCCCTCCCGAAGAAAGGAGCACAGGGTGACCTGATGGGACAGATGGGGCTTGCCCTCAGCCAAATGTCATCACCCAATCACACAGTCCTAAGAGGATTGTGTTAAGTCGCTTTAGGAAAATAGGCTCTGTGCAAGAGAACTTGGGAATTCACTGGGTCCTAAGATTTTTCTTACTTGAGCAAAGCTCCAAAGCAAGGCAGACAGATGATGGTTTCCCGGCAACACTATGATTTTGCCTTTTCAGGAAAATGGAGGCCTTGCCTGCTCTCTGTCCACAGATTCACCGGGACGGAGTCTGTTACAAGCTTTCTCCTATCCTGGAGAAACTTCTGCAGAGAATTTGCCAAGCACCTCCCTAGGGCTGTTTGTGTGTCTGTGTCATCATCCGTTCTCGCCTTCTGTATGTGGCACCCAAAGTCCTTTTTTTCCGGAATGTAGGTCAGGCTGCTTATTTAAAAATGAAAGGGAGAGAGCCAGAGAGGCCACGCCAAATTTGGAATTGAGGGAGGGCTTTGTGATTTATAGGGTACCCGGGGTGGATACGGGTGGTTTCTGGGAGTCCACAGTGGAAGCTTACCTTAAAAAAAAGGGGGGGGCTTATACACATGCCTTACAGAACACTCAGAAGAATCAATGCTTGTAATGTGTGGAACTCATAGAATATTCTTTTTTAAGATTTTATTTATTTATTTGACAGAGAGAGACAGCTCGAAAGGGAACACAAGCAAGGGGAGTGGGAGAGAGAGAAGCAGACCCCCTGCTGAGCAGGGAGCCCCACGTGGGGCTCCATCCCAGGACCCTGGGATCACGACCTGAGCCGAAGGCAGACGCTTAACGACTGAGCCATCCAGGTGCCGCAGAATATTCTAAGCCAAGTAGAATTTAGTGCCTCATTATTTAGGCCCAGAGAATCTATTTCCCACATCTCCTGGCTAACCCAGAAGTAGTTCAATACAAATATCTAAAGGGAGGATCTAGATTTCTTGGCATGTATAATAAAGATCTTCCACTTGAATACATGGATGCAGTTTGGTCTCACTGGGGGGCTGAGCCGAGTATTAGCAGAGTTTTGCTTTTTTACCAAGCTGCATCGTGCTTGCTTGCCTGAGTTTGCCTGAGTCTCGGTGGGTTTCGGTTACTTGCCCTAGTAAAAGTCCTGTTGATGTAATTCCAGGGGAGGGAGAGGAAGGAGATAAAGGGCAGCCCCACAGCAGGCCTGGTCAATCTTCTTATCAAGGTCACTCAGCTATCCGTGTCTCAGAGGGATTTCCAGGCCTGAAGTAATTCTTTCATGTTTGTTTTACAATATAGTGGCATTTCCTCAAGTCCCCAGAAAATACGTACTTTCCACAGAGACCAACTCCGTCCAGTGTCAAGTACAACTACGAGCTGGACCCAACCAGCACATCCTTTTTTTTTTCCTTACGGCTTGTCGTTCGGTGAGAAATCATTTCTTTTCACTCCCGCATAAGTCCGGAGATATGCCACCTAGGGCTGCCCTCTTTCCTACTTTTCTGACGTGCCCTGTCCAAGGGGTGTCCTCGATTGCCCCTCTCTCTGGATGGTTGCAGGACCTTCAGCTACAGAGCCTGAGGTCTAGGGCAGAAGGATGGATGCAGGGAGTCGAGGGACATATGCCAACTAATTCAGACCCAGGGAAGGAGTTTTCTTAAAGGTCACATCCAGAGAGCTCTACTGTCATCTCATGGGCCAGATCCACACCAGTTGAATGACCCCCCCACCCTACCTGCCACCCCCAGCTGCAAGGGAGACTGAGAAGCTTAGTTGTTTTGTTTTGTTTTTTTTCTGGCACATTCTTGTCCTAATAGTTAGGAAGAAGCAAAGACTGAGATATTTGATGATATGGAAATTAAAAATATCCACCCCACTGTTTTGTTGTGGGGACGAAGTGTATGTGTGCAAAGCACCCAAGGGTGTTTGATGGGAGGGGGGTACGTGAAATAGCGTTTCCTTCTCTCTCCTGGTGCTCCCTCCCTCTTCGAGGGCCCGGTTCACAGGCAGAGCACACAGTGGAGAATGCCTTGATGCCACGATGTTTTTCCCATCTAATTAAGTCCCACTGAAGAATTTCATCTTTGGCGAGAAAAATAGCTGCCATCAGAAAGAAAAGAAATATTCGGCCTCCCTCTCATCGTGGACTGAGCGTTTGAAACTAGAAATGCCGTTTTGTGGGGAGCCTTCTTGCAGAGCTTGCAGAAGCAAAACTGTTAATTCAGATCTAGCTGTTCTACAAGCTGTTAAAAACCCATAAAAACGCTTTATAATTCTGCCTACGTTCTAATTCTGTGAGGCAGCAGTCTCATTTTTGTGTGCCCTGTACCCAGTGCTGAGCACGTCGACAAGAGTTTACACTAAACTGAAATATAGGCAAATGCACACAATTTCCGCATTACTTTAAGATCTTTATTATTAAGTAACTCATCGGGGGTGTCAAAGTATGTTATAAATCTAAACAGAAAATTAGAAATAAATGTGACATGGGAACACAGCTTTTACATTCTACTCAGGGTAAGAGTATTTGCTGGTGGGAGCACATAGCACAGGGAAATATAATTATTGGACGTTGATACTTCTATTCTGATATTAACTAACAAAACCGGAATCATGGACTGACAGAGTCCAGGAAGCAAAGCAAAGTGAAATGAAAACTAGACATGTATGAAACAAACTTAGAAAGTCGGGGGGAGGGCATCTGGGTTTGTTGTAGTGTTGGTTGATTTCTACTTGGTAGATTGTGGTACTCTAATTTAGCTGAGTAATTGCCACTACAAAATCCAAATCTACAACGCATGTGTAATTTTAAAAATGGGTTTTGCATTTCTGAAGCCAGACAGAAAAAAAAATTGCATTCTTTAGATCCCCGATATTAAGCTGCAGGACAGTTTTACAACCTGGGAGCTGAACAAATCTCTTATCCATAAAACAACAGGAATAAAAGATTCGCACACGTGCATTTAAAAAAGTAACCTCGTTGCTCATGGTCAAAAGAAACAAAGAAGGAAAGGAAGGAAGGAAAAAAAAAAAGAAAAACACTTTACATACCTACATATTTTACTTTGATTGGTAATCGCAGACTGTATGATTCAGTTCAATTTACTTGTAAGGTTTAATTTAAATGGAGGGGGGGTGGGGAGCTTTTCCAGAAACAGCAAAAACGATTTGTGTGTACATGTATTTAAATAAACAAAGGAAAAACTGTGGCATATACGTAATGAGTAAAGAAACACGTAATTCTGAATGAAGCTAATAACTGCTCAATTTATAAAGCTGAAAGTGACTTTACTCATAGGGAATTGGGCTTAAAGTAATCATGATTAACATCTTTTAACACAGATATAGAGCATACAAATTTACTTCCTAAAATTTAAGCAATTCCATAACACTTATCTGTTTAATAATGTGAATAAAAATCACCTTATATTTCACAAAATCTTCCATTTAAATGATCGTTCCACGTTCAATGGGAGTGTTGCTGAAAATCTAGAATTCAAGTCATTTATGTCTTGTAAAGTGACCAAGACAGGAAACATACATAACTGCTTCTGGACACAAATAAATGTCTTTCCCCTTGCTGTCCCCCCACGTGCCCCCCTCCTCAAAAAAAAAAAAAAAAAATGGTTCCATCCCTTACGTAGCCAGCAAAAGCTGCTGCAGTCTTTCAGGACAGAGCACGGGTTTTCTCTCCAACGGTCTGAGAATGTTTCCCACTGCCATCTATTCCCTTATCCCATCTCTGTGATCCAATTTCTTCATGTTGTCTTTGGAGAAGATGGGGGTGGGCAGAGGAAGCCCCCTTGCTGGAGAAACTAGAAATGTCATTGTTGCCTTATTTCTGCTCTTCCATATAAAGCCATTTGCTGCAGGGCAACCCAGGGCATTTGAAAGAGAAATACTGTTCTGAACAATGTCAACTTTTCTTCTGCCTTATGAGTTAGAAAAAAACCAAAAAACAGCTCCCAGCGTTCGTTGATCCTTACCTGCGCGAGTGGCAGGGTGTCTATTTCTTGTAGTCTCTACCTCTTTCTGCCGATACCAAGAGACTATGAGGGGCAGACATCAAACCTGCCGGGTGATTTCAGTTAAATATCTCAATGTTACAATCTACTGGATGCATATCTTGCATATCTTGGTTAGATGACATAATGTTTTCCTAGGAAACTACTATCAATGTTGATACATTTAAAAAGTTGTTATTCCTGCTGGCTGCCTGTCTTCCTATTTTTATTTATGCCAGTATCCTACCTTTGTTCTCCATCACTGAATATGACACCTCCAGTTGAAGTTGCAAGTGTGTGATATAAGACAAGGAGATGAAATTTAAATTAATCAGTTAGGCTCTTAATAGCATCCCTAATATCAAATTTGCCAGCACAAAAAAATAAATAAATAAAAGTTTACACAATTGGATACTAGGTAATTTTTAGATGATCTCTTACCAGATTTAACCTGCTCTTCTTCTCCCCTATCACCATCGAACATCGCTATACCATTCCTTAAAAGCCCTGCTTAGAACTACTTGCCTTAAGGTGACTGGCTACAGAGTAAAATGATTGCGGGGTAACCCTGGTCATCACAATTTGAACTACATTTGGGATTCTACAGAGATTCTATTTAAAGTCAAGACAGCTTTCTGATAAGGTGCTTCCTTACACTCGTCCGTGGTGGAGGTGGTGGTCTCCTCTGGGTTTTCACAGCTGCTGACAATATCAACTGCACTAAACGACCTTCTTCTGACCATGGTGTCCGACGTGCCAGATCCTTGGACTGGAGGTGCTTTGTCCATGTGGAGCTGCTGGTCTTTCCAGTCCAGTTGTTTGGCACTGCAAAAGGGAGCGTATACCTCAACGCTCCCCTCAAACTGTAAGCAGTTCACTCTGTAGTACTTTCTCTTAACTTCCAGGACATCATTAAACCTATGGCCCCAGAGAATTTCTCGGGGAACATAGGAACTTCTGGATTGGTGAGAAGTGCCCGTGGAATCACCAGTATAGATGAATGTCACCAAAATCTCAAAGTTATCTTTGGCCACTGCTTTTCGGTCAAGGGCATACAGAGGGCTCTCGTGGTCAATTTCATGAACAATAGTTACTGGTGTGACAAGGATGATCTGGTCGTTGACCAACTTCAGGTCTTTGAATGCCATCGTCATCCGCCCTTCGCTGTCTTCAGTGTAGCGGAGAAGTTGGGCTCTCACTGTGCCTTCTACCACATGGTTTGGCCGGAAATCACCTATGCGCCACATGAGGCAAAGCTTCCCATCTCTCATGCCTATGAGGGCAAAATAGCTAAACCGAATGGTTTGGGCTCTCTTCCGAGCGGTTGCCATTTTGGCCAAGGCAGCTCCAATGATGAAGGTGTTTATGATGCAGCTCAGGATGGATTGAAGGATCACCATGAGCACCGCCACGGAGCATTCTTCGGTGACACAGCGGTAACCATAACCTATGGTTGTCTGGGTCTCAAGGGAGAATAAAAACGCCCCTGTAAAGGAATGGACGTTGTCAACACAAGGCGTGATGTCCGGATCATTTAACAGATCGCCATGGTGAAAGGCAATTAGCCAAAAGATAGAGCCAAATATCAACCAGGAGAGAATATAAGATAAAGAAAATATCACAAACATGTGGCGCCACTTGGTGTCTACAAGAGTAGTGAAAATGTCAACCACATAGCTCCCCCATTCTCCAAAAATGTGCTTGAAGTACACATTGCAGCTACCATCTTTGTGGAGCAGACGTCTTCTGGCTCTTCTCTTCTCAGCTAGGATGTGCTCTGAGGGGTAGCCCGGGTATTTGGGGTTCACGTTTACAATTGGAGAGCTGCTGCCGTAATAGCTCATTCTTTCCTCTCTCCTTCAGGCATCCAGGTGGATTTTGTACTAGTAATAGTTCTGTGGCTATTTGTTGATTTAAGTTTTCAGTTAAAACCTGAAAAAAAGAAAAATTAAATATGCTTTAGCTTTTAATTTCCATCTTTATAGTAATTTGCCAAATTTGAAGCAATTTTATGCCATCTGAAATGGCGAAGCCTTCATTTGAACGACAGAGACATTCAGTATTGATTACTCATTTCAGTTTAGAATTCAACTCAGTCATTATAGGAACAAAATATGCAATTAGAGAAAATAACATTTTTATCTATGCAAAAGGCTTGGGTAAACACTATGATTATCCCAAATGAAGCCTCACTACCTTTTCTGACCTGACATAAAAGTCTTAATTTTATAGACTCTTCTGGCATGAGGGCACTTAGAACACAAAGCAATCTTTAATGTAGAAAGGCACAATAGAATTCAGATATTTGTCTAGCACGGTTATAAGCCTTCTAACTCTTGAAGTCAGATGGTTTTTCTAAGAAGGATGCTAGGAAGCATCACTACCTTCATCCTGACATGTAACTTACATACTGATTGCCACAGACCCTCCCCTTCGGCCCCTGCCACGTCCTCTCTCTCGTCCCCCGAGGTTTCTCTTCCTCCTGTACTTCCCAGGACAGAACAGAACTGACGGCGACACTCTCTCAGGTTCAAGTCCTTTCCCCTAGCTCCTTTAGTTTTAAGAGGGCAAAAAATGTTCTTAACCCCAGAGGAGTTAAAACCACGCCCAGGTAAGCTTTCAATAGGTATAAAATTGCTTTTGCTTTTGTCTCAGGACAACCATCCTTTTTCTTTTCTTTTTTTTTTTCTGGACACTGCCATCTCTTCTCTTTCCCTCTGAATAGAAGCCGAAAATTTGCCAAAGTTCTAATCTTGTTTCCCTCTTAAAGGGAGCATACTACAATTGGACTCTTCTCTCCAGCTCTGCAGCATATTCCTGACGCTTTCAAGGCCATCCGTAGGCAAAATCATTTTTTCCCCTCCAAATTCGATCTTTAAAAGATCAAGGCAGGGGGCGCCTGGGTGGCTCAGTCGTTAAGCGTCTGCCTTCGGCTCAGGTCATGATCCCAGGGTCCTGGGATCGAGCCCCGCATCGGGGTCCCTGCTCTGCAGGAAGCCTGCTTCTCCCTGTCCCACTCCCCCTGCTTGTGTTCCCTCTCTCGCTGTGTGTCTCTCTGTGTCAAACAAATAAAATCTTTAAAAATAAATAAATAAATAAAAGATCAAGGCAGAACATACAGTTCCTATTGCTTTTATCATCCTTGGAATTGGCCAGTGGTTTTCCCAGCTCAAGTCTGAAAGTAAGTTTTAAAAATTCAATGTTAAATGGTCTTTAGTTACTTCTACGCAAAAAAAAAAAAAAAGTCCCTGCAGCCCAATGAAATGGTTTAGTAATTATTAGAATATGCTTTCCAAAAGGGGAACCCTCCTACACTGTTGGTGGGAATGCAAGCTGGTGCAGCCACTCTGGAAAACTGTATGGAGGTTCCTCAAAAAGTTGAAAATAGAGCTACCCTATGATCCAGCAATTGCACTACTGGGTATTTACCCCAAAGATACAAAAGTAGGGATCCGAAGGGGTACGTGCACCCCGATGTTTATAGCAGCAATGTCTACAATAGCCAAACTGTGGAAAGAGCCAAGATGTCCATCGACAGATGAATGGATAAAGAAGATGTGGTATATATATACAATGGAATATTATGCAGCCATCAAAAGGAATGAGATCTTGCCATTTGCAACGACGTGGATGGAACTGGAGGGTATTATGTTGAGTGAAATAAGTCAAACAGACAAAGACATGTATCATATGACCTCACTGATATGAGGAATTCTTAATCTCAGGAAACAAACTGAGGGTTGCTGGAGTGGGGGGTGGGGTGGGAAGGATGGGGTGACTGGGTGATAGACACTGGGGAGGGTATGTGCTCTGGTAAGCGCTGTGAATTGTGCAAGACACTTGAATCTCAGATCTGTGCCTCTGAAACAAATAATGCAATATATGTTAAGAAAAAAAAAAAAGAAGAAGAAGAAGGTAGCGGGAGGGGAAGAATGAAGCGGGGGAAATTGGAGGGGTAGACGAACCATGAGAGACGATGGACTCTGAGAAACAAACAGGGTTCTAGAGGGGAGGGGGGTGGGAGGATGGGTTAGCCTGGTGGTGGGTATTGAGGAGGGCGCGTTCTGCATGGAGCACTGGGTGTTATGCACAAACAATGAATCATGGAACACTTCATCTAAAACTAATGATGTAATGTATGGGGATTAACATAAGAATAAAAAAAAATATATAAGCGTAGAAGGAAGAGGACAAAAGTAATACCTTGCTTGGAGGATAGAAGTTAAATGTGTGTTTGTTACCAGGCAAACAATAAATTCTCAATAAACAGAACTTGCTTATGCTTTAAAAAAATAAATAAATAAAAAATAAAAGAAAAAAAAAAAGAGTCAATACTGTTGCTGACATTGAGACCCACCCCCCTTGAAACCCACCAAGGAAATTAATCACAAAGTACTTATCCCACACCTTCCCTGAACAAGGGAGGAAAGAGTTAATTTCCTTCCAGTCAATAGGAATCACTTTTCTTCTTCTCCAGGGATCAGGCCCACTTCACAATAAACACTTTGTTTGGTGGACCACTTCAAGGATGAACTCTGCTTTCAGCCAGAAAATGCTGTAAGGCGTGTACGAGTTTCTCTCTGTCCATCCACGCACCCCCAGCCACTCTGCCCACTCGTCCTCCAGATTTGCTTTGAGTAGTTACATTCCTTCTTTTGTCCTCAACCGGGTTTTGGGGGAGACGGTTGTATAATTTCAGGATGTGACCCAGGGCTGACAAAATGCTTACCGGAATGTTGAATGTAAAATGTTTCCACAAATTTTGCCCACAACATATATCATTCTTGCAGGTTCCTGTCCCATTTGTCATCGAATGACACTTGACAAACACAAGAAGCTGCTCAAAGTTTCTGGGTCTTCATTCTCTTACCTGATTGTTGCAGGCATGAGAATGGGACCTGTTGTAATCAAAGGCCCGTATGACTTCAAATTAAAAAAAGTAGATGTGAAGATAGAATTGTTTCCCTGTTAAATGCTTCCAATCACGTTCCTTAAAGGGAACGGCACACACTGTGAGAGTCTGAGAATAAGAAAGCACAGTTCATAAATCAAGAGCTACTGTGTGACTCTGCTCTTTTCTGCTGCCAAAAGAAAAAAGAAAGGTTTTTATTTGAAATGGCATGCAGTGTGAATTCCAGCGGTGCCAACTGTTATAAACAAGCCATTTTAAAAACACCTTCAACGGTATGCTAATTGGGGAATGAATTTTCAATTAATACAAGCTGTAACTGAGCAAATTTGAGAATGTGCAAAGTTTGTTTCTGAATAGTGTAATCATGAGAATTCTGTGAGAATTCTGTCCTAAACCCACCATGCCCTGTGTCCCCACCACGGCCCACCATGTTGAATTGATCATTCATTCATTTCAACTTAACCAGAGTAAAGCTTTCAGATTCTGTTCAGGTGGCAGACCCTCAATTCATCTATTCTTTGATTCTCCAACCATGTAAATGATACATTTTCCAAAAGATGCTTGTCTTTAAGCTAAATGCCAGATTATAACCAAACTAATTGTATTGAGTCTTAACCATTTCTCAGATTACCCAATGAGCAAAGAATTTTATGGACCCCCTTTGTCAAAATGACTAGACAAACTATTAATATCTTGTTTCATATGTTGTGTTCATTTGAACACTTTTCCCCTTGTTTGCTATTAAATAATAGAGGATAAGACTTGCCTATTGAGTGGACATTCTTTGTGTAACAGTGGTGTTACTTAGGATTAAAACCTGGCTTTCAAAGCATCTCTGTGCTTTCATAACCATCTTATCACCTTCCATTCCATCACAAAAATGCATTTGCAACCTTCCTACTTCTCTATTTCTTTTTGCATCTTGTTCTCCTTGCTCTCTAGAAACTGATGGTGGCTATTTCATTGGGGGCAAATTCCTTTTTTTATTAAAAATGGGAATCTGAGCACTGCAATGACAAAATTATGGAATATAAAGTGCTAAAGGAAATGCAGAATCTGCAGTCCCACTTTGTACCAGCTTCAAAGTGTTTTGCCAGGTGGTTAATGACAAAGGCAGAAAAAAGACTGCGATTTCTTTGTCATGACATGGAATTCTAATATAGAGGTGACTAGAGTGAGAGGCAAGCCAGGGTCAGGATGGTGGGTCGTTTCCCGAGAATGCCATCAAAGTCATTACAATTTACTCCACCCCACGGAGACGACGCAGAGAGAGAAAGTTCGAGGGGTCAGCAGACCCAATTCTGACAGTGACTATTCTCAGATGCTACTCATTGTATTAAATTCAGACATTAAAAAAAAAAAAAAAGCTGCTTAATCCACTTGCATTAATGGGACCTGCTTTTAGTCCTCAGTGTTCTAGATAGTTGTATGAATTCAAGGAGAAACCTTTACTGATTTAGCATGTTTCAAATGGGCTACACACAGGTTGGAATATTTTCAGCAAAACAAGTGACCATCCCGAATATCTGTCCCCGGTTCTCAATGCATAGGAGTGCCTCAGTCAGACTCACCCATTCTGAGGCAATCCCTCTGTCATTTTGCTATATCCTCTCAAATTCAGCTCTTTACCAAGCAGACTACCCTTGCAGGTGGTTCTTCAAACTAAAACTTTTCATTAGCACGTTGAAGGTGCAACGTAATGGTTAAAACTTTGGAATTCCATGTCAACTTCAAAAATAAAATTCGATCTTGTCTCTAGCATCTGCTTACTTTAAATATATTAATAGTGATTCGAATTGGCTTTTTGTAATTTGAGACACACCACAAACAACGCTCTAAATATCTTTGGTGAAATTCAATTATTAATGCCCGTGGCCTGTGATATTAACAAATACCATCTTTAGCATGTCCATGAGTTAACATGAAGTCACCGGTAATCAAGTTACTTTCCTGGCGACTATGCAATGAGAGAAATTTTAGCGGACACACCAGAGAGGAAGAGGCAGAGAGTAGAAAGGGTGGCCTAGATTCTGTGTTCAGGTCATTGTCTTTGGAGACTGGCTTGGGTGCCACTCTGTGGTGCATGGAGGGGCCAGGGCAGGGGTGGCAGGCGGGTAGTGAGAGAAGGTGTAGTCAGATGGCATTTGTGGGTGGGCCCTGGATGCTAAGGAGGAAAGAAAGAGGGGTGTTAATGGGATAGGACAGAACCCAAACAAGCTGGGGTTATTTTGCTCAAAACCTGTCCCACAGCTTGTTGCCTCGGAATTACGCCTGAGCCTTGTGTTACCTGAAATCCTCAGAAGACGTTCAGACACAGTTAGGTGGAGCCCTTCATTCAGCCACTGAACACCTGCTTCACTCAGAACCCACTAGATGCTGCCCAGACTTCTCCAAATAGTCCCTGTCTCCCGAATGTCAAACAATGTCTCCTTTGTTGACATTCTATGGCGTTCTCGTGTTTCTTCTCAGCCGCTCAAAGCAGGTCTCCGATTAAGCTATAGCCTCTGACCTCTCCATTCTCTTCTCCGTCCCAACCCGTAGCCTCCAACCCTGGTCCAAATTCTCAGTGACAAGGAATTTTACCTCTTTTCTGATATAACTCTACAATTTCTCTTGAATCAGTGTAAGAAAGTTTTGTGCTGGGGCGCCTGGGTGGCTCAGTGGGTTAAGTGTCTGACTCTTGATTTCAGCTCAGGTCCTGATCTCTGGGTTGTGAGATTGAGCCCCACATCGGGCTCTGAGCTAGGCGTGGAACCTGCTTAAGATTTTCTCTCTCCCTCTCCCCCTGCCCCTCTCCCTCTCTAATTAAAAAAAAAAAAAAAAAAAAGTTTTGTGCCAGTTTATGATAGGAAAGGGGCTCTCTACTATGCAATGAGCAAACAACTGAACTGAATCCAGAGCTGGGAGGGAGAAGCAGAAGTCTGGTGTTACAAAATTGCTAGTAACTTTACCTGGAGAGCCTCTTTCTAGTCCATTTTTTTCTTGAGCAAGTAATATCTACATCCTGATTGTAAATCCTGCTGCAACCCAAATGATGCTGTGTTTTATAAAGAAGTAGGAAAAAAATAGAGGCTGGGATTATGTTTCCCCATTTTCTGGATGTCAAGATCATACCAAAATAATAAGAATTATAAATCTGAATTATCCTGCCTTAAAAACAAATTACCTTAATAAGCAATAGTCTGAAATAAAATGTGTTTTGGTGTTGCAGAGAAGTCATGAATTGGGAGGCAGATTCCAGTTCCAGGTCTGTCCCCAACATCCTGAGTGGCTTAGGAAAGTAACTTTTCTCTGAACCTTAGTGTCCTTATGCATGATACAGGGATAAGAATACCTATGTTACTGAGTGACTGTGAGTCTGAGTGAGATAAGGACTGGGAAGACATCTTTCACTGGGCCAAGCTCATAGTAATTACTCAGTAATTGTTGCATGAGTCTGAATCCTACAAGGGCTCAGTTTCCCCCGCTGTAAAATATCAGAGCATCTGCTTGAACCCTGTCAAAGAGCTTTCCACTTGCGTGACAGAAGGGCCGACAATGTGGCTCCCAGTAGATATCTCTACTTAAGCTCAGGGATGGCACCACTGTTTCCTACCACTAAGCCACGTGGCCCAATTCTCTGTCTTTACACTAGCTCCCCAAAGCTCCAGGGACCAGATCATTTAGCGTTCCTTTTCACAACTGTCACCAAATGGAAAATCCCCTATTCCTTGTCCTCAACACACATGCACGCACGTGCACCCCTCCCCCCAACACACACACACACGCACACACACTCGCATGTATATGCATACACATGCTTTCAACTCAGTTTTAAAAATGTATTGCTTAAAAAAAATTGGATTGCTATTTCCTCTGAACAACCAAGCTAAAGGGAACAAGACTGACAAGCTTGGCAAAGTTAACAGGTTAAAGAAATTCACAGGGTGGTTATCATGTTTATTCTTTGTCTTAAGTGGTATGGGCAAGTTTTACGAAGATGGTTCTGAAGGTTTCTCTTATTCTTATTGTGATAATCAGCCCATCCCTGTCTTGAGTGCATACCAGCCTGAGTTGCTCAGAACTTACTTTGCGCTGTATCTGGGTTGGTCACAGAAGCTGGGTATCATGAGATCTTACGTCTTTTTAAAGACCACAGTTCAATTTCCTCTTGGTGGAGAAGGTTCCCCAGTGATCTCTAAAACTCTCCAATGAGAATTTGTTGCTGTCTTCATTCTTTTGTCTTTTTTTTGTTGTTTTTAATCGAGCTCCCACTGTGTGCCAGGACCACCCACTTTAGGAATTAGTAAGAGTCTTGCTTCTGTGGAATGTGCCTTTGAGGGCTGTCAAAATGAAGCATCCACGTGGAGAATGGCTGGAGCAAGGAGGGAGGCTGCCTTTTGGCCAGGGTGATCAGAGAGCGTTTGGTGAAGGACTTGACCTTCAAGTGAGAGCATGCTCGTCACTGCTCCTGCCTGTGCCCTTTGGTAAACATGTTCTCAACTTGGGCCTTGTTCTCCATCCTATTTTGCTTGTTTGAGACACAGTCACTATCTAGTTGTTAAGGCTCTCGCTATTTACAGGTGTACTCTGGATGCTGCGCCCTTTGTTCTAAGCTTTTTTAAGGCCTCGTTCTCACAAGAACCTATCATTACAGGAGCTCATCTGCATTTTAATCACTGAAATCAGGCTTTCCTGATCAGGTTAAAACCTGGTTTTACCTGGTCTACGTAACACCCTTCTAACTCATCTCTTGCTACTTTCATACAGAGCGATAGCTCGAACCTGAAATGTAAATAACCCTTCTCCTGCTACCGTGGGTCCCATCCATGCTCCATATTATGGTTGGTCTTACATTAGCGTTGTTAAAGGACAAAAGTATGGGGATCAAAGACTTGGATTCTAGTCATGGTTCTACCACATCTCAGCTGCATCTTACAAATATCTTTCAGCTTCCTTTTATTGATTTAAAACATAGGGACAGGGCGCCTGGGTGGCTCAGTCAGTTAAGTGTCTGCCTTCGGCTCAGGTCATGATCCCAGGGTCCTGGGATCGAGCCCCACATCAGGTTCCCTACTCAGTGGGGAGCCTGCTTCTCCCTCTGCCTTTCCCCTTGGGTGTGCTCTCTCTTTTGCTCTCGCTCTCTCTCACTCTCTCTCAAATAAATAAAAGCTTTTAAAAAAATAAAACATAGGGACAATGGTTGACTCTTTCAAAACCTTTTGGTAGAGAATGAATGGCATAATATAAAAGAGTACCATAGCCAGCATCTTGCAAGCTGTCCCTATTTATAGCCTCTGTTTAACCCTTAACTTGAATACATATTTCTCCTCTGTTTCTTGCAATAGCTTATAATACTGGGTCTTTATCTAGTCTGGGAGAGATGGCTGTCTGAGCTACAATCTGTAAAATGAGTACAAGTTAACCAAATAGGAAGAAAGAGAAAAAGAGTTTCCCAGGCAGATAAACAGCATTTGCAAAGGCTCTGTGACTCAAGGATGCATAAGGCATGCTTTCCAAAGAACTGAATTCAGGCAGTGGAGGCGCCCGGAGCGGGGGGAGGGGGGGAAGTCGAAGCTGGAAAGAGAGCTGAGACAGAGCATAAATGACCTAGCGGGAGAATTTAAGATTTGGGTCTTTCTCCCAAGAGCAATAAAAGCAATTGAAGTACCTTCACTAAGAGCACAGCGTAATATTTCCATTTTTCAAAAGACCACTCTGGCGATCCAGTGGAAAATCGGTTGGAGAAATTTAAAAGCTGACGCGGGGAATAACCCAGGAAGGCATTTCAATGATCAGGTAAGAGAGGATGGTGGCTAGGTTTAGGATGATGCGGTGGAAATGGAAGAAGCCACTTATCACGGGAAGGTTTCTTCACCTGCACCTGGAGCAGAGTCACATGACCTTGGAGTGACCAATCAGAACTTCACAAACAAGACTGCTTCTTGAGGCAGTGATGCAAGGATGCCGAAGCCTATTATTCCAGGCAACTACATGGAGTCAAGAGGTCACTGGTGTGGCAGAGCATCTAAGTGGCTCCTGAGAAGGGCACAAGTCACAGCTCCTGGGGAGACAGTTCCTGAGATAAGATTTTCATTTCGTCCTGCTCCCTGCTTCGGCTCATACCAGGTTTTCTCTTTTCATCCTTCCTTTGATGCTATAAGCTACCTGTTACCTTTCCAATAATATTCTCTTCTGCTTGTGTTACCCAGGGATAGTTTTCATCGCTTGAAACAGAGAAAATTCAGTTAAAATTCAGTTTCATTTGCATTTTAAAAATATCTCCCAGATGCAAGAGTATGGTCTAATCACTCTCCCTTACTCCCATCACATAAACCAGCAGCAAGTCCTGTGGGCTCACCTTGAAAGTAGATCTTAAATCTAATCATGTCTCCTGGTAGTCAAAGCCCCCACGTATTCAACGGACCCCTAAGAGATTTTCTCTTTCTGCCCTTGTCATACTTCTATCTTGCCTTTTTAAAAATAAAATCAAAACATGTCACTCTCCTGCTTAAAACCCTCCAGCATCTTCCCACTCTTCGCATTGCAGTTAGAGGAATTTGCATAATCTGTATTGTATACAGAGCAGATACCTCTGACCTCTGCTCACCTCTAGAAATTACTTCCTACCATTCTTCTTCCTACTGTTCACTCTCTAGCATCACTGTGTCTCCCTCGTTCCCTAACACAAAGGTCCAAAAATTATAGTCTAAGGGCCAAATCTGGCTCACTGGTCACTTTCATAAAGTTTTATTGGAACACAACATTCAGACCATTATTTATAAAATTGTCTGCAGCTACTTACTTAAGACTTGAGTGGTTGCAACAGAAACAATGTGATTCACAAAGCCAAAATATTTATGATCTGACTCTTTACAGAAAGAGTCTGCTAAATTCCACTCTAACGCACCAGCCCATTCCTGCCTCAGGGCCTTTGTACTTCCTTTTCTGCCTGCGTGACTTCTTCTCATCTCTGAAGTCTCCTCTTCAATGTCACCTTTTCCGAGAGGCCATGTCTGAAGAAGAGGTAAACGAAAATCCTCCCCCACATCCTTATTTTCTGAATCGTAAACATGATTTTCATTTCAAAACGCTTGCCGCGACTGGTTGATGACTTGTTTGTTGGCCGGATGGCCCCATGGAATAGGTTGTAAGCTTCATGAAAAAAGATCCCCTTGAGGAGGGGCGGAGCAAGATGGCGGAGGAGTAGGAGACCTGGATTTCGTCTGGTCTCAGGAATTCAGCTGGATAGGGATCAAACCATTCTGAACACCTACAAACCCAACAGGAGATCGAAGAAAAGAAGAGCAACAACTCTCTCATCAGAAAAGCGACCACTTTCTGGAAGGTAGGACGTGCGGAGAAGTGAATCCGAGGCGATATTCGGGAGGCTAGACGGCGGGGGAGGGGCCTCCGTCGGCCGCTTCTGGCAAGTGATAGAGCCGCGGAGCACAAAATCGGAACTTTTAGAAGTCGGCTCCACTGAGGGACGTCACTCTGGTGGCTAAGCAGGGGGTTGAACCCTCCGGGACAGTGTGGTCTCAGGACCCACGGGTCACAGAAAGACCGGGGGTGCCCGAGTGCGGCAGAGCTCCCAGATATCGGAGCAGGGAAGCCGGCTGCAGAGGCGGAGCCCAGGCGCGGGCTCTCAGCTCGGGGTGGCCATAAACCGTGATCCGCGGCACAGTCGGGCCACTGCTCCCCCAGCAGGGACCCAACAAGCGGCAGATCCGGGGAGACTCACCTTCCTCCCCCGGGAGGAGCCACGCAGGAGTGCACTGCAGGGATCTGCTGGGTTTGGAGACTCCACCCGGGGTCAGGTGCCAGAGATAGAAATGCGCGGTCACAGGCCAGGTGAGCACGGAGTGCGGCCGGAGACCGGGGAGACGGGAGTGACTGACGGCTTTTCTCTGGGGGTTCACTGAGAAGCGGGGCCCCGAGTTCTCGGCTCCTCCGCGGCGGAGATTGGGAGGCCGGCATTTTCACTCTCCGCCTCCAGAGCTGTAGGGAAAGCTCGCAGGGAACAAAAGCCCCGGAGAGCAAACCCGAGCAGATTACTTAGCCGGGAGGGGGCAAGGGCGGGGCAATTCCGCCTCCGGCAGAGACATTTGGAAACCACGGCAACAGGCCCCTCCCCAGAAGATCAGCGAGAACAGCCAGCCAAGACCAAGTTTACCCATCAATGAGAACGGCAGAACTCCAGCTCTAGGGGACTACTGCACCTAGAATTCATGGCTTTTTTACCATGATTCTGTAGTCTTTCAAAGTTAATTTTTTTTTAACTGTCTTTTTTTCTTTTTTTTTCTTTTTGAATTTTTCTTTTTCCCTTTTTCAACCAACATCTTATCAATCCCTTTTTTTAAAAAAAAAAAAAACATTTTTATTTTTCATTTTTAGAGTCATATTCTATCCCTTCAGAGTAGTTACCCGTATTTTTGGCTTATATATATAAGTTGTTCTCTCTTTAAAATTTTGAGATAGTTTTTTCTAACAGATCAAAATATACCCTAAATCTCTAGTATATGGTGTTTTCTATTCCCCTGCCTGATCACATCCTCTCCCTTTTTTTATTTTCTTTTTTTAAATCCTCTTCGTTCTTTTTTCAAACAATTTCTTATCAATTCCTTTTATAAAATTTTTTATAATTTCCATCTTTACAGTCATATTCCATCCCTTCATCATATCAACCCTTATTTTTGTACATATATAAATTGTTCTTTCTTTAAAATTTTGGGAGACACTTTCTTCTAAAAGACCAAAATACACCCCAAATCTAGTGTGTGGCACTGATCTAGATACCAGCCTGATCATATTTGATCACATTCTGGTTTTTTTGTTGTTGTTGTTTTGCTTTGTTTGTTTTTGTTTTTATCTTTATCTTTTTCTTTTTTTTCTTTTTCTTTTTTCTCTCTTTCCCTTTCTTTTCCCACTGCTTCAGGTTTTTTCTGATTTGTTTAGAGTATATTTTCTGGGGACGTGGTTACTCTGCTAGCATTTTGTTCTCTCATTAATCTATTCTCCTCTGCACAAAATGACAAGACGGAAAAAATCACCTCAACAAAAAGAACAAGAGGTAGTACCGACTGCCAGGGACCTACTCAATATGGACATTAGTACAATGTCAGATCTAGAGTTCAGAATCATCACTTTAAAGATACTAGCTGGGCTTGAAAAAAATATGGAAGTTATTAGAGAAACCCTTTCTGGAGAAGTAAAAGAACTAAAATCCAACCAAGTAGAAATCAAAAAGGCTATTAACGAGGTGCAATCTGCTAGAATAAATGAAGCAGAAGAGAGAATCAGTAATATAGAAGATGAAA
>NC_058417.1:49694563-49759079 GCF_002201575.2 Neomonachus schauinslandi | reverse complement strand
GCTTCAGGTTTTTTCTGATTTGTTTAGAGTATATTTTCTGGGGACGTGGTTACTCTGCTAGCATTTTGTTCTCTCATTAATCTATTCTCCTCTGCACAAAATGACAAGACGGAAAAAATCACCTCAACAAAAAGAACAAGAGGTAGTACCGACTGCCAGGGACCTACTCAATACGGACATTAGTACAATGTCAGATCTAGAGTTCAGAATCATCACTTTAAAGATACTAGCTGGGCTTGAAAAAAATATGGAAGTTATTAGAGAAACCCTTTCTGGAGAAGTAAAAGAACTAAAATCCAACCAAGTAGAAATCAAAAAGGCTATTAATGAGGTGCAATCCAAAATGGGGGCACTAACTGCTAGAATAAATGAGGCAGAAGAGAGAATCAGTAATATAGAAGATGAAATGATGGAAAATAAAGAAGCTGAGAAAAAGAGAGATAAACAACTACTGGATCACGAGGGCAGAATTAGAGAGATAAGCGATACCATAAGATGAAACAACATTAGAATAATTGGGATCCCAGAAGAAGAAGAAAGACAGAGAGGGGCAGAAGGTATAATGGAGCAAATTATAGCAGAGAACTTCCCTAATTTGGGGAAGGAAACAGGCATGAAAATCCAGGAAGCACAGAGAACCCCTCTCAAAATCAATAAAAATAGGTCAACACCCCGACATCTAATAGTAAAACTTACGAGTCTCATAGACAAAGAGAAAATCCTGAAAGCAGCTCGGGAGAAGAGATATGTAACCTACAAGGGTAGAAACATTAGATTGGCAACAGACCTATCCACAGAGACCTGGCAGGCCAGAAAGGACTGGCAGGATATATTCAGAGCACTAAATGAGAAAAATATGCAGCCAAGAATACTATATCCAGCTAGGCTGTCATTGAAAATTGAAGGAGAGATAAAAAGCTTCCAGGACAAACAAAAACTAAAGGAATTTGCAAACACAAAACCAGCCCTACAGGAAATCTTGAAAGGGGTCCTCTAAGCAAAGAGAGAGCCTAAAGCAACATAGACCAGAAAGGAACACAGACAATATACGGTAACAGTCACCTTACAGGCAATACAATGGCACTAAATTCCTATCTTTCAATAGTTACCCTGAATGTAAATGGGCTCAATGCCCCAATCAAAAGACACAGGCTATCAGACTGGATTAAAAAACAAGACCCATCGATATGCTGTCTGCAAGAGACTCATTTTCGACCCAAAGACAGCCCCAGATTGAAAGTGAGGGGGTGGAAAACCATTTACCCTGCTAATGGACACCAAAAGAAAGCTGGGGTAGCAATCCTTATATCAGACAAATTAGATTTTAAACCAAAGACTGTAATAAGAGATGAGGAAGGACACTATATCCTACTTAAAGGATCTATCCAACAAGAAGATCTAACAATTGTAAATATCTATGCCCCTAACATGGGAGCAGCCAATTATATAAGCCAATTAATAACAAAAGCAAAGAAACACATCGACAACAATACAATAATAGTGGGGGACTTTAACACCCCCCTCACTGAAATGGACAGATCGTCTAAGCAAAAGATCAACAAGGAAATAAAGACTTTAAATGACACACTGGACCAAATGGACTTTACAGACATATTCAGAACATTCCACCCCAAAGCAACGGAATACACATTCTTCTCTAGTGCCCATGGAACATTCTCCAGAATAGATCACATCCTAGGTCATAAATCAGGTCTCAACCGGTACCAAAAGATTGGAATCATTCCCTGCCTATTTTCAGACCACAATGCTTTGAAACTAGAGCTCAATCACAAGACAAAAGTCGGAAAGAACTCAAATACATGGAGGCTAAAGAGCATCCTACTGAAGAATGAATGGGTCAACCAGGAAATTAAAGAAGAATTAAAAAACTACATGGAAACCAATGAAAATGAAAACACAACTATTCAAAATCTTTGGGATGCAGCAAAGGCAGTCCTAAGAGGAAAGTATATAGCAATACAAGCCTTTCTCAAGAAGCAAGAAAGGTCTCAAGTACACAACCTAACCCTACACCTAAAGGAGCTGGAGAAAGAACAGCAAATAAAGCCTAAACCCAGCAGGAGAAGAGAAATAATAAAGATCAGAGCAGAAATCAATGAAATAGAAACTAAAAGAACAGTAGAACAGATCAACGAAACTAGGAGCTGGTTCTTTGAAAGAATTAACAAGATTGATAAACCCCTGGCCAGACTTATCAAAAAGAGAAGAGAAATGACCCAAATCAACAAAATCATGAATGAAAGAGGAGAGATCACAACCAACACCAAAGAAATACAAACAATTATAAGAACATATTATGAGCAACTCTATGCCAGCAAATTAAATAACCTGGAAGAAATGGATGCATTCCTAGAGATGTACCAACTACCAAAACTGAACCAGGATGAAATAGAAAACCTGAACAGACCTATAACCACTAAGGAAATGGAAGCAGTCATCAAAAATCTCCCAAAAAACAAAAGCCCAGGGCCAGATGGCTTCCCAGGGGAATTCTACCAAACATTTCAAGAAGAATTAATACCTATTCTTCTGAAACTGTTCCAAAAAATAGAAATGGAAGGAAAACTTCCAAACTCATTTTATGAGGCCAGCATTACCTTGATCCCAAAACCAGACAAA
The DNA here is from genome assembly GCF_002201575.2 of Neomonachus schauinslandi. Taxonomy (NCBI): domain Eukaryota; kingdom Metazoa; phylum Chordata; class Mammalia; order Carnivora; family Phocidae; genus Neomonachus; species Neomonachus schauinslandi. Next base: position 49,756,439 of record NC_058417.1, on the reverse strand, counting down.
GACCCCATCAAAAAGGAGAATTACAGACCAATATCCTTGATGAACATGGATGCAAAAATTCTCACCAAAATACTAGCCAATAGGATCCAACAGTACATTAAAAGGATTATTCACCATGACCAAGTGGGATTTATCCCTGGGCTGCAAGGTTGGTTCAACATCCGCAAATTAATCAATGTGATACAATACATTAACAAAAGAAAGAACAAGAATCATATGATCCTCTCAATAGATGCAGAAAAAGCATTTGACAAAGTACAGCATCCTTTCTTGATCAAAACTCTTCAGAGTATAGGCATAGAGGGTACATACCTCAATATCATAAAAGCCATCTATGAAAAACCTACAGCGAATATCATTCTCAATGGGGAAAAACTGAGAGCTTTCCCCCTAAGGTCAGGAACGCGGCAGGGATGTCCACTATCACCACTGCTATTCAACACAGTATTGGAAGTCCTAGCCACAGCAATCAGACAACAAAAAGAAATCAAAGGCATCCAAATTGGCAAAGAAGAAGTCAAACTCTCACTCTTTGCAGATGATATGATACTTTATGTGGAAAACCCAAAAGACTCCATCCCAAAACTGCTAGAACTCATACAGGAATTCAGTAAAGTGGCAGGATATAAAATCAATGCACAGAAGTCAGTGGCATTCCTATACACCAACAACAAGACAGAAGAAAGAGAAATTAAGGAGTCGATCCCATTTACAATTGCACCCAAAACCATAAGATACCTAGGAATAAATCTAACCAAAGAGACAAAGGATCTGTACTCAGAAAACTATAAAATACTCATGAAAGAAATGGAGGAAGACACAAAGAAATGGAAAAACGTTCCATGCTCATGGATTGGAAGAACAAATATTGTGAAGATGTCCATGCTACCTAGAGCAATCTACACATTCAATGCAATCCCCATCAAAATACCATCCACTTTTTTCAAAGAAATGGAACAAATAATCCTAAAATTTGTATGGAACCAGAAAAGACCCCGCATAGCCAGAGGAATGTTGAAAAAGAAAAGCAAAGCCGGCGGCATCACAATTCCGGACTTCCAGCTCTATTACAAAGCTGTCATCATCAAGACAGCATGGTACTGGCACAAAAACAGACACATAGATCAATGGAACAGAATAGAGAGCCCAGAAATGGACCCTCAACTCTATGGTCAACTCATCTTTGACAAAGCAGGAAAGAATGTCCAATGGAAAAAAGACAGTCTCTTCAACAAATGGTGTTGGGAAAATTGGAGAGCCACATGCAGAAGAATGAAACTGGACCATTTCCTTACACCACACACAAAAATAGACTCCAAATGGTTGAAAGACCTCAATGTGAGACAGGAGTCCATCAAAATCCTAAAGGAGAACACAGGCAGCAACCTCTTTGACCTCAGCCGCAGCAACTTCTTCCTAGAAACATCGCCAAAGGCAAGGGAGGCAAGGGCAAAAATGAACTATTGGGACTTCATCAAGATAAAAAGCTTTTGCAAAGCAAAGGAAACAGTCGACAAAACCAAAAGACAACCGACAGAATGGGAGAAGATATTTGCAAATGACATATCAGATAAAGGGCTAGTATCCAAAATCTATAAAGAACTCATCAAACTCAACACCCAAAGAACAAAGAATCCAATCAAGAAATGGGCAGAAGACATGAACAGACATTTTTCCAGAGAAGACATCCAAATGGCCAACAGACACATGAAAAAGTGCTCAATATCGCTCAGCATCAGGGAAATCCAAATCAAAACCTCAATGAGATACCACCTCACACCAGTCAGAATGGCTAAAATTAACAAGTCAGGAAACGACAGATGTTGGCGGGGATGCGGAGAAAGGGGAACCCTCCTACACTGTTGGTGGGAATGCAAGCTGGTGCAGCCACTCTGGAAAACAGTATGGAGGTTCCTCAAAAAGTTGAAAATAGAGCTACCATATGATCCAGCAATTGCACTACTGGGTATTTACCCCAAAGATACAAAAGTAGGGATCCGAAAGGGTACATGCACCCCGATGTTTATAGCAGCAATGTCCACAATAGCCAAACTATGGAAAGAGCCAAGATGTCCATCGAGAAATGAATGGATAAAGAAGATGTGGTATATATATACAATGGAATATTATGCAGCCATCAAAAGGAATGAGATCTTGCCATTTGCAATGACGTGGATGGAACTGGAGGGTATTATGTTGAGTGAAATAAGTCAAACAGAGAAAGACATGTATCATATGATCTCACTGATATGAGGAATTCTTAATCTCAGGAAACAAACTGAGGGTTGCTGGAGTGGGGGGTGGGGTGGGAGGGATGGGGTGACTGGGTGATAGACACTGGGGAGGGTATGTGCTCTGGTAAGCGCTGTGAATTGTGCAAGACTGTTGAATCTCAGATCTGTACCTCTGAAACAAATAATGCAATATATGTTAAGAAAAAAAAAAAGAAGAAGAAGAAGGTAGCGGGAAGGGAAGAATGAAGCGGGGGAAATCGGAGGGGTAGACGAACCATGAGAGACGATGGACTCTGAAAAACAAACTGAGGGTTCTAGAGGGGAGGGGGGTGGGAGGATGGGTTAGCCTGGTGGTGGGTATTGAGGAGGGCACATTCTGCATGGAGCACTGGGTGTTATGCACAAACAATGAATCATGGAACACTTCATCTAAAACTAATGATGTAATGTATGGGGATTAAAATAAGAATAAAAAAAAAAAAAAAAAAAGATCCCCTTGACTTCTTTGCTACTGTAGCTCCAGCAGCCAGAGTAACACATAACGTGCAGGTACTCACTAAGTAGACACTGAAGGAATGAACTAATACATCCTTAAGGAGATTTAGTCCTAGTAAAAGCATCAGCATTCCTCGAAGTGTTAAAACATCAATGCTGATGGTTCTGCAAACATCAGCTCTCAGTTCCTTCCATTTACCTTGCTTCTCCCCTATCCTAGCTTCCAGTTCACACATAGTTAAAAAATATATATATCATACTGTTTACTTCAGGCTAGCAGCTTCCCTAGGACTGCAGATTTCACTATGCTAATGCCCCTTAATTGTGCTGCAGAACTCCGGAAATCTGGAGTTGGAAAAAAAAAAAAAATGATCTTGGCACTAAGAAGTATTTCGTAAAGTTTATTAAAGCAACGATTGCATTATTAGAAGTGTGGTTCTCCCAACACCGATGCATGTAATTATATCGTCATTTTAAAGATATGTTCAAATATAATATATATTATGCTATTTAATTTGAGCTGTTTCTGGAGGTAAGATGGCACGAAGTGGCATCTAGGAGTTTGCAACAGCCTCTGATCCAGCAACTCCATTTGTGTCAGTTTATCCTAAAGAAATCATCAGGGATGAGCATAGCGACATGGCTGATTTGTACAACTATTCGTAGTAGCAAATTTTGGCCCTGGCCTAGCCATCTACTAAATGTGGGATTGTTTCATAGATAATGGTACAATCATAATATTACTCGGTACTTTTAATATTGCCATTAAAAGTGATAGAGTAGAATGAGAAACATTGTGAAACATATCATCCGGTGGAAAAAATAAAACAGGGCTAAAAAAAAGAGCTGTAAAACAGCTTGCATGATTTTTTTTTTTTTTTTTTTTGGTATAACAGACAGAATGCTATACAACAAAATGTTAATTGTGGCCCTCTCTGTCTGGTGTGATGATTTTTTGCTCTTCCTTTTTCTTCTCTTTGCTTATTTATATTTTACAGGGAACATGCATTGCTTTAGCAAAGAAAGAAAAGCAGGTAATTTCAGTTGGTACTAATTCTGAGGCTCCAAAAGGGAAAGCAAACCAATAGCAATCTAAAAGCATTTATTAGGGCCTTTAAAAGGCAACTATAAATAGCCCAGAGAGGCAGACAGTCCTACAGACATTTAAAGTCAGACATTGATGCTGTAATTTTTGCTGGAACAATTCACAGAAACAAATATAGTGACATTTAATTCATCTAAGTAAAACCAGATCTCATTTAAAACAAGGGGGGGGTTGGGATGGAGAGGGAATCGGGTCAGATTTGGCCACTGGAGACCAATTGCAGAAATCATGAAAGCAGTTGGTAACAAATCAGGGATACATAAAGCAAAGTTAAAATTAAACAGGCATCAAATGCAATCCTCCCTCTCAGTGCCCGCTTTTCTCCCTTCCCCATTCCAAAACATATTAAACTGTTAATACCTTCATTTCTTGGCTGGCTATTCCAAAGTCTGCTTTAGGCATCTTTCTTTTATCTTAATATTTTCAATAACTTTGGAAAGAAAATGTTAAAAGTTGTGCTATTTTGCAACTTTACTACTTTAAGGCCTATGTTGTTAGATTTTAAGACCCAAGGAAATGGTCCTTTCAAATGGGTGGATTTAAGAAGGGCGGTCAGATGTTTATGATGTAGATTTACCTAAATAGATGGCCCTAGCCAGTTCTTAATAATTCATTTTCATGAACTCCAAAACCTCATTAAGGTACCTCCGCAAGCAGTAGAACATAGCAGTGTTTCTTTCTTTTTTTTTTTTTTTTTTAGATTTTATTTATTTGACAGAGAGAGACACAGCGAGAGAGGGAACACAAGCAGGGGGAGTGGGAGAGGGAGAAGCAGGCTTCCCGCAGAGCAGGGAGCCCGATGCGGGGCTCGATCCCAGGACCCTGAGATCATGACCTGAGCGAAGGCAGACGCTTAACAACTGAGCCACCCAGGCACCCCCAAAGCAGTGTTTCTTAAAGTGTAGTCTACCACCAACCTGCTTGCAAAATCCTAGGGGAGAACGTTACACCTGCAGATCCTTGGACTTCACCTCAATCATTTTGATCCCCTTCCCCCTCTCCCCAGCCCCAGCTGATTCTTATATATCCTCAAGATAGAGATCTACTATCTTAGCATTTCAAGAATTGAGACACTGAGATTGAGTTCAGATATCTGCTTAATCATTAGTGAGACTAGGCACTTGTGCATAAGTGTCTTATCCTCTTTGAGCCATGATTTGCCCATCTGAAAAATGCAAATAATACAATTGCCATGAAGATTAAATGAAGTTGTGTTCCCAAATCTCCTTTCACGGTGCTGGTACTCAATACATATTTAATTTCAGTGCTTCTAGCTATGACTACAGTCCATTCAAGTATAGATCTAAATGATGAGAGAGAGAGAGAGAGAGAGAGAGAGGCTGCCATTTTCTTTAACCATAAATTATTAGATTGGTAATTTCCCAGACTTGTTTGAAAGTTCCCTTCTAGAATCTAATTGTCTGGACATAACCTTCAGGGAGACATGGCAGAACTGCCCAGAAAAGCTACAAGTATCATTAAGAATAGGAGTCATTATGTTCTAGTCACCCACCTTGCTTTCTAAATGCCAGGTTACCAGGGGCGCCTGGGTGGCTCAGTCATTAAATGCCAGGTTACCTATGACTGACCTTTAGTAGCTTCCACATAGTCTGGTTTGGGAGCTGCTTTGATTGAACCTAGGTGTGCATTCCAAAACAAATGTCATCTATGGAAAACATATGTGCCATGACTTTTGACCTTCTTCAAGTTTGGTATTTATGGCATTCCAACAGAAAACCCAGTCCTGTCTCTCTGTTGGCATTTTCCCATTTTGTGCAAACTGCCTGCAAATTGACCTTTTTGGCACAGAGAATCTACTGATTGGCCTATTCAATCTGGGAATCACTGAACTCACACACATGATTTGCTAGTGGACCAGGAACTCCCTAAATAGTGTCTATAACTTCTTTACCCTTTAAATGATCGAGTTTCTACATTAAGCTGTCAAAATGAAAACTCAGGACATCTTCTTTGAGGAGGAAAAGAAAGCAACTGTTATTGGCTGTTATCTCAATTTCCATTGTCCCTTGTGGATACGGATAAATTGAGAAAAGGCCTTTAAATTGTAAGACAAAAGATCTCCCTGGGAAGATCCAGATAGGTAGCCTACTGGGGCAGTACCTTGAGCTCCCTGTTGCCTATTACAGGAGATTAGCTTTCTATTAGCCTGTGCCTTTTCAAGGGTACTTGGCAAAAAAACATTGCCATTTATCACAGATAATAGAAGATTTAAGTAGCTGATGGAAGTTAGAGTATTTGATAGACTCTTGAATTTCCATTCATTTTGTTTTTTATACTTTCTCCACCAGTTATAGTTCTGTCTCCACTACAGTGTTATAGAAGCAGAATGAATCATCCTACCTTGAGTTGGAAGGTTTGATTCTATTATCTATGAATGCCTATGCAAACAGAGGTGACCCAAATTAGTAATAGATCTCTTGAAAAGAGAAGTGATACTATTCCCAGTATATTTATCTTGATGGACACTAGGGAGTTCAGTGTGGGGCAGATGGGGACACCTATGCTAAGATATTTAAACCTTCATCATAAAAGAGACTGTCTCATTCAGCTAAACTATATCAATGCCTGTAATGAGCTAGAAAAAAATCGTGGAAACAACCTTAGTGTATTCTTCAATTCGATTAACATTCAACTATATCTGAGGCATTGTGAGGGCTATTACTGAGCATTATGAGGACTATTACTGCCCTGGAGGAGCCTCCATTTGCCAAGTATACCACAGACATCTTGTCAACCCGCTGAAGAACAGAGGTATCTATAGTAGAATAATAAAGTGGCATTATGCTGTAAATCCAAAAGAAAGGTGGTTGGGTTTGAGACCTTCCCAGCATCTAAGGTGCAAAGGTGCTTCTCCAGCATTTTGCTTTTCTGGTTAGTTCTTGATTTTCTAGGCTAATGAAGGAAGATGGTGCTATAGATAAGTCACAGGAGGAAAGCAATGAGAAATCAATTTGCATTTGGCTTGGAATAAATCATATGCTTTGGAAAGAATGCCCCATTTCTGTACTTTGCAGGCTATTAAAATGATTTTTCTGTTCCGCGAATTCAAGCTATCAGACAGGCAGGATGTAATCAAGGGGAACATTCTGGGCAGTTGAGCAAAAGGCAGTTTAGGAATTTTTATTTTTAATTTCTTGGGCTAATTCATCCAGCAGATAATCTGCCTATGGAAATTTAAGTGGTGCTTGGCTTGAACAAATAGATTTCCCACAACGAAATCTAAATTCATTCTTAGCCAAGAATGTACACAGCATAGCTATATGTAAGAAGGTTTCCAATGTGTTTTGAAAATTCAACAATTTTTAGCTACTGATTTTATTAAAAATTATTCATACAATTGTAACTGTAGCCAACATGGCCTCTCTTCATTTGAGACTGATTGGAGGACGGGATGGAAACGAACGCCTTCTCTGGTAATATAATCACCTTTTGCTTCAACTTCATAAAAATGCCACTTTGCACCCATGTCTGGTAGATAACATTTATGAAAAACTCATTCAATAGATGAGTCTTGGCAGTACTGCCGAAGTTTAAAATCTTAATGGAAAGAATATGTTATGAACTAAAATAGCTTTTTCCATTCATAGAGTTTAGGAGCAGAGGAAGAAATATTGGCTTTTTAACTGAGAAATGTAAACAGCATTGGCATTTGAACCTCCAAATTTCATGTGACTCTCCAGTAGAGACATAGATTGGATGCCCTCATTGAAAAAAAAAAATTACAAGCCAATCCTCAACGGCAGATTTTCAACAACTTGTGAACAGGCCAGTGCCAGCTTCCATATCCACAAACATTTAAGAAAGGGAACATAATAGGCTGAGGGAATATTTGTCCTATTAGTCATTCATAGTTGGCTAAATGGCACTAAAATCTCGTGAAAACCAAAGGCCCCACCCCTTCCTCTCCAGCACCACCAACACAGAACTTCCACTTGGTTCTTAAGTTCTTGGTCCCAGGCTTGTCTTGGCAACACAAGATCTATGCGTGTGCCAACAAGCAAAACTGATCTCCACTTCCCCACCTCAGCAGTGCCCTTCATGTCCTCTATCCTGGTCATTTGAATCAAAGAGCACTCTTTGTATGGAAACAACACATGGGGATTTGTGACCTTGCCCATCTGGAGGCGTATTTCCCTAGTCCCTTTCCCCAAGGAGACTTTACGGTCAGTTCAATAGAACAGCACTAATAAAAATCTCAATGATCTAAACAACGATGGCCAGGAAGTCAAAAAACACCACCGAGGAGCTCAGTGTGGTGCAACCTCAGTTCCAGCCAATAGGCAATTTGTGATGCTAATCAAGGTTTCTCTGTGTGCTCCCTGCTTCTACTTTTAGTGACATCTTCCCCTCAGTCCAGCTGGATCTTTTCTTTCAGAGTCTCAATGCTGTGTCACACTCCCTTCATCCTAACAGCCATCCTGAAAAGCAAATTTTATTATATCCTTTATGCTTTGCAAATTAACAAACTAAGGCTTAGAGAGATGAAGTTGTCTACTAAAGAAGTAGGCCTCAGCCCAGGTCTCCATAACTAAATTATAAGTGGTGCATAAAGGTTAATGTCATGCTCTTGGATGTACATGGTTTTTTTGTATATAAGGCTCAAGCCAGATCTTCTAGAATCAGGGAGATTGTGTGCTATTCCTGGAAGTCCAAACACCAGAGTTGTAGGGAAATATTTCAGCATCTGTGGTTGTTTTCAAGCTTTCCTGACATATATCTACCCACTTTACAGATAAGATCAGCCCTTGATGTGCACACCAGGATACACGAGCATAAATGACTATCAAGCAGGATAATCCCACCTCATCGAACCATTAAGAAGTGTCAGCAAGGAAAGAGGAAATTCAGAGCTGGGGTGGGGGGGGTGTTGGGGAATGCTGTCAATGAAAGCTTATTGGGCTCTGCCTTTTCATGGAGAGGAATATTTCCAACTGTGAGATTACACCGCCAGTGGGTGGGCTTGCTGGCTTTGGACGCCCTTTGGAATGAAGCCAGTGTTTGAACACAAAGGGAAAAACAATCTAGTGTGGATGATGTCACAGAGCATCCTGAGGAAAGCAGCAAGGATAACGCTTCCTACTGCTTGGATCCAAAGAACACAGACTTATTTTCGTATGAATTCCTTGTGCAGCCAGTAGCTTGACTCTTATGGAGGGATCAGTCCTAATCATAAAGACTCAGCACTGGAGAGGAGGGTGTGTGTCTGTCAGTCTGGTTCCTGATCTATGAGTTAGAAAATCAATACCCCCACCTCCCCTCCACACATGCTCTAGATTGTTTATGAATCCCTCTAAGTAAGCAAAGGCCATTTCCACTGGGGAAGACAGAACCTGGGCTTGCTCTCCTCGAGGACACTCGGAAATCTGCCTTCTCATATGATTATGGTGATTATTAGATATGGGGAGGCGGGTGTAGGGACGAGGGACCCAAAACAGAAGGGGCTTTTTGTCAGTGGCAGCCCAGCAACGTTAAAATAAAGAGACATTCATGCCATAACCAATGACTGAGGAGAGTCTATTTGTCAGGTCAAATCAGTGATGAAAGAATATCTATGCATTGTAAATATTTTTAAATTGTCTGTGTATTTTGATATCTTGACATCCTAAAAAAGGAAAACAAAACAAAACAACACAACATTCTGTGGGAAGAGACTGCCCCTCCTAGGGCTAGGAAATTCTTAGAGATAACAAAGGACCCTGGCTGGAACATGCTTCTGATTATAATAACTGATGCAGAGCCCTATCTCATCCATCTGGCCCATACACTCAAGGAGGCAATATTCTTCTGCCTTAGTCATCCTAGGGCCAGGTATCAAGGAGCTAAGGACCACTCCCACAGCCCAAAGCCCACCAAAATTATTTAAACTAGCCAATACTAAACTAGGCATCCTGTCCTGCCTTACCTTCTCCACATAAATCCCTATAAAGGTCATGGCTTCGACCATCCCCTCACTCCTGTCTTCTGTCTTCCGACCACCCTGGGGTCTTTCCCTTGTGGCCCTGTGCTGAGTGCTCAGTTTCCTGTCTTGAGGGCCTGTGAGTATAATAATAAACTGTGTTTTCCTGAGCCTCCACGCTGTGCGCTCTTGGGACCCGACCTGACCATCTCATAAAAGAATGCAAAACCACCTAAGGCTGGGATGGGAAAAAACACAATTCCATCTTCATGGCAAAAGAAACTCCACAAGGGTAAAGAATGTATTGCCCATCACAGGCCAGAATTTTTAGGTGGAAGTAGTGCCTTCCACTCCGGAGAGGTATCTTGTAACACTGTAGGTGAACGACAGCATGTTCTGAGTCTTCTAGGCTTGAGAGTGTTGGCCACGGCTGACCAAGCAGCTGGTGATAGAGCACCACTGTCAAAACTTCTTGCTCTCAGGATGGGGGCCTGGGAAGCTTTGGAAAGGGTCACCCCAAATGGCTGTGAGCACTTACTTAGGGAGAAGATAGCAATGTCTTTCTAAGTATCAAATCAGATATATGTGGATATAGGTAATACAATGGCCAGAGTCTTAAGGTCAAAGCTAAGGACTTAGGATTGCTGGAGTGGGGCATTAGCTGTGCTTGGAGGCAGGCCCAGCTAGGCAATTGCTGAAGAACACAACTTCAGCTGAGCTGCAGGAGGAGAATAAAGAGAGAAAAGAATTACAGTTTATCAGCTTAACAGCCACCCAGGGAGAGGCCAAGGGACGACAAAGAAGGGAACACACAGAGGTGGGGAATTTAAGAGAAGTGAGAAGAGGCAGCAAGTTCGGACTTGGGCAGGCAAGCATTCACATTAAAGAGGGATAGCCCAAAGTCACAGGGCTCTAGGTGTGGAGCTGGGGTTTAGGATCTGGGCTCCCGACAGAGAAAGCGTAAGGGTCAGGTACAATCCTCAGCCTGAAAAGAAACCCGTCTTAAGTGCCAGGCACTGTATGTCCATGTATCTGTTTAATTTTTCTCCAAATTCTGGCAACCAGTTGTCAGCATTATCCCCATGTTAAGGATGCAGAATTGAAGCTGAACTAGTTTGGTAGATCTATCCAGGGTCACACAGAGAGTAAATATTGGGGCAGGGGGAGACTACAAGAGATTCATACCATTCCACAACTTAAGTTTGAAACCTTAAGAAGAGGAGCTATTAGAAACAGAATCAGGATGAAAGGGGGTCTCTGGACCTGATCTTAGGGGGGAAAAAGTCACTATGACTGGGCACAGGGTCAGAGTAGAGCTAACTGCAAGAGATACAGGCTAAATCCCGTAAGGTGTGTTTTAGAACCCCTTAGGTGCTCTATGGATTGACCCATCTCAAAACCGGGAGCAGAAGTGCACGTGTGTAGGGTCAATGCCCTTAGTTCTAGGGATCGGAATAATTCACAGCAGGGAAATGTAGGCAAATGATTTCCCTCAAAGCTGATCAGTCTCAAGCCCAGAGGTGAGCACTTAGGAAAGCTTAAATGAGCTTAAAAACACATCTTCCCAGAAAATCAAGGCAAAAATTCAACAAAAATAGTTTTTCATCCACACAGAATTTCCAGTGAAAGTCATAAAAGTTTGTTCCATTGGAGACAATTCATATCTGAAGTGTAATGTTCAACTCTGGGTATCTTGCTTTTTAAGAGAAGTCACTATCATGGTCAGAAGTGGAACATAGGAAGAAGTGAAGAAGAAGAAAACATCGAAGAAAATATAGACTCATGTGTTCAAAACCTTTGCTGACTCCAAAGATACAAAAGTAGGGATCCGAAAGGGTACGTGCACCCCGATGTTTATAGCAGCAATGTCCACAATAGCCAAACTGTGGAAAGAGCCAAGATGTCCATCGACAGATGAATGGATAAAGAAGATGTGGTATATATATACAATGGAATATTATGCAGCCATCAAAAGGAATGAGATCTTGCCATTTACAACGACGTGGATAGAACTGGAGGGTATTATGTTGAGTGAAATAAGTCAAACAGAGAAAGACATGTATCATATGATCTCATTGATATGAGGAATTCTTAATTGCAGGAAACAAACTGAGGGTTGCTGGAGTGGGGGGTGGGGTGGGAAGGATGGGGTGACTGGGTGATAGACACTGGGGAGGGTATGTGCTCTAGTAAGCGCTGTGAATTGTGCAAGACTGTTGAATTTCGGATCTGTACCTCTGAAACAAATAATGCAATATATGTTAAGAAAAAAAAAGAAGAAGGTAGCAGGAGGGGAAGAATGAAGCGGGGGAAATCGGAGGGGTAGACGAACCATGAGAGACGATGGACTCTGAAAAACAAACTGAGGGTTCTAGAGGGGAGGGGGGTGGGAGGATGGGTTAGCCTGGTGGTGGGTATTGAGGAGGGCACGTTCTGCATGGAGCACTGGGTGTTATGCACAAACAATGAATCATGGAACACGACATCTAAAACTCATGATGTAATGTAGGGGATTAACATAAGAATAAAAAAAAAGATATCAAAACCTTTGCTGAGTACCAACTATATCCCTTGTACTGTGAACTAGTTGTACTGAGATCATCACATAACTCTGCCCCAAGGAGTTCATCGGCTTGAATGCAGAGATGGGACATTTCTATCCATCAAGAGAGAAAGGCGTTGGCTGTGTGATGCTACAGAGGGTGGGGCAAGGGTCTGGGTGTGGGCTTACAGGGAAGCAGATTTAATATCTGCATCAAGACTATTTTATTGTTAGTATCTCTAACAACTGAGTGAAGATTAGGACTCTCTACTCAGAATTTGGGTGATCAGCTTGAAGAATATATAGATGTTTCCTGAATTTGATAGGAGGTTTCAACTATGTAACTCTGAAAGTCTCTTTTGTTCACAAAGATTTAAGGATTTTGTGTTATGTTTCATTAATTAGTAAATAGCATCTACTCCAAATCTATGAGATGAATAGTGGTGAAAGACTGTCCAAGAGGATTAAACATAAAGTGTCAGAAAGACCTCATTGTCTCCTTAAAGTAAAAACACTTGAGTCTTCTAATTTGTTTTAAATCTTATCAGCCATATTTCATAACAATAGGAAAGATCATACTGACCCATGTTTTTTGTTCATTGCACTGACTTTATTTTAGCTGATCTGTTTTCTTTTCACTTTGTATTTCTGTGCATGCCCTAAACTAAAAACAAACAAAGCCAAAAAACACCAAACAAACAAACAAAAAACCCTCTGCCTGGATCATGAATTTTTCTTAGAAAAAAAAAAATTAGAGAAAACCCAGGATAATGGTTGACAGGGAAGTTTCCAAGGGCAGGAAATGCTTCTGGATCAGTTCAATCTTGTGTTCCAGGATGCCCCTGAGTCCCACTGTGAGGTTGGGCAGACCATCTCTTTTTTTTTTTTTTTAAAGATTTTATTTATTTATTTGACAGAGAGAGAGGGAACACAAGCAGGGGAGTGGGAGAGGGAGAAGCAGGCTTCCCGCGGAGCAGGGAGCCCGATGCGGGGCTCAATCCCAGGACCCTGAGATCACGACCAGAGCCGAAGGCAGTTGCTTAAGCGACTGAGCCACCCAGGCGCCCCGGGCAGACCATCTCTTATAGGTGAACCAAATTCAGGTTCTGATGGTCTGGTCTTAGAAGGGCCTATCACAATCTATCATTCCAGAGATATTATTTATATAATGGAAACAAAAGAGTGCCTTTGCCTTCATCCTTTAGATTTGATTTTTGGAGTCAGACTGATTTCTCTTTGCATCTCATCTCCACCATGTACCTAGATGAATTCAGAGTAGTTATTTTACCTCTTTGATCCCCATCCCTTCAAAAAGGGTAATTCAGAGAACTAAATCAGATAGCATTGTCAACGAGTAGGTGTCCCATAAATGTCAGTAGTTTTCACCTGAAGCTTAGCACTTGGACAAACTAAGAACTTTGCCCCCGCTGATTTGAAGCTGCTACTGTGACCATGCGAGAGACAGCTGTTCTGATTTTAAGAGATCAAAATGTGAAATGACTGATTCGCCTTCATTAAACTAGGTCTACACCAAAGAACACCCCTCATTCTCTCGTTGGCTTCCATTACCTGCCATGCTGGCACAACATATCTTCCCTGACCTCCCCTGCCATCGCTGGCCTGCAGAGACTGGGCTCATCAAAGAGGTGAGGCCCAGGGCTGGAATGCGGATGTCTGAATGTTCAATATTGCTGGTCAGAAAGCCAAGTCAGAAGCAGGTGGAGGCTGGTGTAAATTGCCAGGACTACTACCTTGGACAATGCAACAGTAGCCTACCTTCCTTATGATGAAATTGCAATTGGCTGGCCTTTTCTCAAGCCTGAGAACCAGAGGGTACGTTCCTTGGAGTTAAGTCATTTGAGATATTACTCCGAGCTTAGCTATTAACCCACTATCACGTCTACATCAGTTTCCCTCCTAACGTGGAGCCATTAACCATTGTCTCCACGTAGTTTGTGCTCACTTGGTGCCAGATGCCCTATCGAACGAGATTCAGTGATATCTAAGAGACAGGCATTATTAAAGGCGTCCGAACAAAAGGCAGAGAGAAGCTAAGTAACTTGGGAAGGTCACACTTCTGATAAGCAGCCAATTTGGGCTCTACCTGCAGGATTATGGGCTTTCAGAACCCCTGGGGATATTATCCCCAGCTGCTTCTAAATTCTCAACATTATGTCAGGGCTCATAAAAATAAAAGAAAGAGCACAGGAAGGGGCTTTTAAAAAAAGAGCCTCAGGAGTTTCATCCATAAGACATATTTATGTTTGAAGCCATGGCCATGCATCTCTGCAATCTTGGAATTTCCAGGTAGACGAGCTGCATTATCTCAGCCTCTGCTCCTTCCACCGGCCAAGTGGGAAGCTGAAGGCATGGAATGGAACAGATGCTATTTGCTCCATAGCAACAGTTCAGATTGCAAATCGAAAGACAACAAGGAGTCGACGAAAGCCTTTAAAAAAGTTAGAGAGCCCAGTGCTTTTCTACCTCACCAGACTTCACTGCCCGAGAAGCTTATTATTTACTGGAGTTAACTTCTAGCTGCTTTTTTTCTAGCAAGACTTTCCAGTATTTCCATCTCTATTTTTAGTTGTAAGGACGCAATGAATTACAAATCAAAGACAGCGTGTTTTAACACACCCTTTCAGATTCTCGATGCCACTCTGTTGTCGCTTTGGAATAGTTGGAAGAGTGACAGAGACCTACAAAAAAGAGGGTGTTACGAATGATTGTTTCCACAGGAGATAAAAAAGACTCATCCTTTTCCATGTTGCCCCACGTCAATAAGTAATGTTCAGCTGGCTAAGGCATCATGCTTTTAGTCTCTCTCTCCGAATGTTACTTCCCTTAACTGATCTATAAATGGCACTCACATTCTTAATCTGTTCGGTTCAGCACTCCCCAGAGATTATATGAGAGACAGAAAGACTATTCCCAGCCATAGATGGTACCGCATTAAAGAGCCAAAGGAAGCACCCTCAAGGTGCCTCTTAGCAGGCGTACACGCAAGCAAGAAGGAGATCAAGATCAGGCAAGCAATTAGTTGAGGCTTGGATCACTGCGTAACCCACTACATGGTCTTACCTTAGTTACAGATAAGGAAGTTCAGGCTAAAACCCCGTGTCCTTTTCATCTCCTCAGAGCGCCGCAACTACACATCTCAGGCTCCTTTCTTCTTTGCGCCTTCCTGCTCTCTCTGAAGCTGTCAGCACCTTCCGCCATGGAGATGAGAAACCCCACAGGAGAATCTCGTCCTTCTTTGCCTTTCCGGACACATTCATCACACACAAAGGCCAGTGCGTTCTCAGCTTCACTCTAGTGAATCAACACTTTCTTTAACTGGTTCCCATGCCTACACGTAGTAGACAGTCTTGCCAATGGTGGCTTACAGAAAACAAGCATCTAGAAGAAATATCCTTCCTCCCCGCCCATCGACATCTTTGTCTTGTGATCAGACCTTTGTGAGCTTATTCAACAACTAGGATCTCCCCAAATCGCCAAAAGGCCACAAATGGCCCCTCAACTTTTTACTGTTCCAGAAGGCTGGATTTTCTCTTACTAACACCTCCAGGACTCGTACAACTTCTTCCAAGTGTGTTCTTAGGCGTCGGTGCTCTATTGTTGCTGTAAAGATTTTTCTGTGCAAACACACACCCTGTCTATGTAATCCTATACCTAAGGCAAACAGCATCTTGCCCAACATCATTTCATTCGTGTTCCAAGAAAATGTGTGCCCCTAGATGACCACTGACAACCTCGGTAGTGGTTCCAAAGACAAAGCTTAAATCTTTTTCTGAGAAACCGGTTTTGTTTTCTGGCTTGTTGTCTTGCTTCTTCTAAGTCTGGGACCAGGGAGGGAATGCATTTCTTACTCAATGTCCATCTTCACCTATTGAGAAGTCTTATAATTTGGAACGAACTGGTCATGAAAATGTGGACATTTATCAGAAATTGAGGGAATGCTGGTGCCATTTATTGAGATGATGGAAGTAGGAGAGAAGGGATTTTGAAGTTGAGATATTCTTGTGGTAACTGGATATCCTCTCTGACAACCAAATGACAATGTCAGGTAGACAATATATTATTCTGGAATTGAGGGGAGAGGTCCAGAAGTAGAAGTTATCAGTACATATATAGTATGTATTCATTCATAAAATCATGGACATGGGTGAGACCAGAGAGTCAGTGAAAATAGTTAGAAAAGAAAGGGATTCCAGTGATCAAGCTCTGGGGCAACCCAAGCTGAGGTTGGGAAGATGAGGAAGATCCTACAAAGGGGACCAAGAAGGTGAACTGTTTGAAGTAGAAAGAAAACCTTGAGATGTGGGATTAAGTGAAGGAAGTGTAATAAGAAAAAGGGAATTATCTGTGTCACAGATTAATGATGGGTCAGGATGAGAACTAAGAATTGATCTTTGGTTGGGGCAGTGTGATGTCACTGGTGACTGATGAAAGATGTCTAAATAGTGTCCTGGAGTCAGATGGTTGATGAGACCAGGAACAGGTGGGAACAGGGTAGGAGGGATTGCAGATCGTACGTATCCCATTTGTAGGGAGCTCTCTGTCAAATGGAGTAGAAAAGTGCTTGATGGATGGAAAGGGATATACAGAACAGCAAGGATTTATTTTTCAGGGAGAGAGTTTTTGCTTTCTTTTATTTTAATATGGGAGATATTATAATTTGTCGCCTAAGATGTTGCCAACTTATTAATTTTTAAATAAAGTAAATGTCCTACAATTAGTCCTGTGTGTCCTTTCCATTACAAATAAGTATTTTGGGGAGATTTGAGGAAGGTGTCCTGTTTGATCTCATGGTTTCATTACAAAATCATAGGGAGAGAATGCAATACTATTATTAGATCAACAACTAGGTCTGCTCTGTGCATGATATAATATTAACCACCAGTTTCAACTAACTGGGTGAAAAGTGAATAATCACCTGTGTTCTTTCAATATTTTTCTCTCCTATGTTTTCCTACATTATGTAAAATACTTCACTTAATTTCTTAAATAAAACTGTTTTTATAATTGTGTAAAATGATATAAATAAACTATAGGAAATATAAAACCCACATTAATAACCTTTCAGTAAACATTAATCAAAATAATCCTAACATTGATCTACAACTTAATCATAGCTTCATCCTCGACTACTTGTTCACCTAGAACATTACTTGGTATATAGTTTATGCTTAAAACTTCTTTCTTAAAAAAATTAATACAGGGCACCTGGGTGGCTCAGTTGGTTAAGTGTCTGCCTTCGGTTTGGGTCATGATCCCAGAGTCCTGGAATGGAGCCCTGCATTGGGCCCCTGCTCAGCGGGAAGCCTGCTTCTCCCTCTCCCTCTGACTGCCATTCCCCCTGCTTGTGCTTTCTATCTGTGTGTGTCAAATAAATAAATAAAGTCTTAAAAAAATTAAAGCATTCTTCTAAGATGTGGTATACATACACTATGGAATATTACTCAGCCATAAAAAAGAATGAAGTCTTGCCTTTTGCAATGACATGGATGGAGCTAGAGAATATAATGCTAAGTGAAATAAGTCAGTCACAGAAAGAGAAATCCCATATGATTTCACTCATATGAATTTTTTTTTAAAGATTTTATTTATCTATTTGAGAGAGAGAGAATGAGAGACAGAGAGCACGAGAGGGAAGAGGGCAGAGGGAGAAGCAGACCCCCCCCCGCTCAGCAGGGAGCCCGATGCGGGACTCGATCCCGGGACTCCAGGATCATGACCTGAGCCGAAGGCAGTCGTTTAACCAACTGAGCCACCCAGGTGCCCTCACTCATATGAATTTAAGAAAACAAACGAACAAGGTGGTAAAAAGAGAGGCAAACCAAGAAACAGACTCTTAACTATAGAAAACAGACTGATAGTTACCAGAGGGGAGGTGGGTGGGGAGATGGGGGAAATAGGTGAAGGGAATGAAGGAGGGCACTTGCTGGGATGAGCACCAGGTGTTCTATGCATGTGTTGAATCACTATATTGTCCACCTGAAGCTAATATTAGACTGTATGTTAACTAACTGGAATTTAAATAAAAACTTTAAAAAATGAATGGAATTCATTGCTATTATAACCATTTTCTGTAAGAGTCACATTTGTTTTAAGACTAAATTATGAATCTGTGTCCTTTATAAACCATTCAGCCTTCTGAGAAGAGAGAATAAAATATAAGACATATAAATTGAGTCTACTTGATCTGACAGACTGATATATTAATAATGATCAATTTAATTTTATATGCATATAGTTTTATATAGCTTTTATAGTACCACTGAGGAGGTGCATAAAATGTCCTCAACAGAATCATTTTATTTTATCTTTTTAAGATTTTATTTATTTATTTGACAGAGAGAGAGCACAAGCAGGGGAAGTGGGAGGCAGAGGGAGAGGGAGAAGCAGACTCCCCGAGAGCAGGGGGAGCCCGATGCGGGACTCAATCCCAGGACCCCGGGATTATGACCTGAGCCGAAGGCAGTCGCTTAACCAACTGAGCCACCCAGGCGCCCAACAGTATCATTTTAAATGTGCAGAATACCCTAGACCTGGGTTTTCAGCCTTGACATTTGAGCCAGGTAATTCTTTATTGTGGGAGGATGTTCCGTGTCTATAAGGTGTTTAGCAACATCCCTAAACTTTGTGCATTAGATGCCTATATGACTCCAACCCCCGCTGTGACAGTCTAGACATTGTCAGATGTCCCTTGGGGGGGAAAAAATCACCTCCCAGTTGAGAATCAAAGAACTGAGTAGATGAGATTTGCTCTTAGTTAATGGAATCTATAGCAGAATAACAGACTCAAAAAACATGGGAATGTAATTTCTTTCACAAAATATAATAAATGTGAATTCCTTAAGGAGAAGGTACATATGTAAAATGTATATAAAAGAATGCAGTGTTTTTAACATCGACTTTTAACATCGCAAACCTCGTGAATATGTTTGTAAGAAGAAAGGTGGGCTTCAGGAGAATGGGTAAGGATGAAACACATTTCCATGGAAGGATTAATGCTAACACTGGTTTTCAGAGAATCATATTAAGATTGGCTCAATTTCTTATCTTCACAATAAGAGGCAACATACTGATTAAGAGCTGAGATTTGTAACACTCTGTTGATTAGAAGCTGTCTCTAGCTATTTATTAGGCACTCTGTGCCTCAGTGCTCTCATCTCTAACAGATAATAAAAGTATCTCTCATGTAGCTCTCAGCAGGTGTAAATGAATGAATATGTTTGAGGCACTTAAAAAATATCAGGCAATAACATTTGCCATCTCTGTGCTGTTACGTAACAGTCCCATTAGGAGACTATGAAGAGAGATTCATGTGGGTTGGTGGATGAGACTACAGGTTTCTGGTTGTCAAGAATTCAAACAAAATATGGAAAGCATTGGAGGAACCCGCATAGCAGAAGGGATGGGCAGAATCATTTGAGGTAAGCTTCGATGTGTGCAAATGAAAGGCTTTGGTCTAGGAGAAAACCCCTACAAACGATTCTTATGATAATCCACGTGATAATCTAACTGACTAATTCAGGAAAGTCATCATCTGAGATAGGGAAAAAATAGTCTGACTTTTACGTGGTACAGTATAGTAAGGACAATATAGTAGGTAAGAGAGAGAATTGTTTATTTTAACCTGGTTTTCCATATCCAGTGGACAATTTTATGTTGTTTCCTGTTGAATGCCTTCAGATAGACCCAAACAACCTTCATAGGTGCCATTTTTGCTGGCCTGAGGGCTTCCTCTTATTCTAACCCTGGCTACCATAGGGTACAGAGAAAGTGCTTGAAGTCCTTGTTACTCACCAGTGTGTTCCCCTCCCGCTACTTATAACAGTCTCTCCCACTACTTCTGATACTAAAATTATTTGAAACTCATTGACTTATTTTCTTCTCTTTGGCTAAACTGTGCTAAAGTAGAGTATCCTAGTAGAGTTTTGGAATCAGAAATAAATCCACGTGAGCTGGTGAGCATGTATTTCCTCTCAAATTAGTGATAGTTAATTTTCCAACTGGACATGAGGTTTAATAAGGTTTCTGTTTGGGGTCATTTTTTTTTTTCCTGAATTTGGAGGAATTATTTTCCCAGCTGGTTGTTGTACCAATTACAAAACACACATGTTACCAAGGAAAGACACCCCCACCCCGAGAATTGCCAAAATGTCTGAGTCAAGTACTGTCAGTAGAGGATTCGACTCAAAATATGAATCCTCAAGAGGGCATTAACACATCAAGAGATCATTTTTTGAGTCTTTCTACCAGATCCCCTAGAGTTGGCCCTCTGTCTCTGAGCATTGTCATTGACAAGGACCCCACTGAGCCCTCAGGTGTTCTGTTCCTGTTTTAGGATGAGTCGATGCTACCAATGAGGAAGTCCTTCCTTAAACTCAGATAAAAATGTCTCCCCTTAGCTTTCACAAGGCTTTCCTGTCCTCATGCTCTGCGTCTGAAAAACAAGTCTTGTACCACTTCCAACAGCAAGTTCTTCAGACAATGTCAGATAAGAATCTTCTAGTTGCTTCTTTCTAACTCAGTCTTAACTTCTTCCAGTGAAATATCTCCAAAGCCTCCAACTATTCCTGATCTGCACAGTGTGTATTTAATTTGTCACTTTTGAAAGCATAAAGGATAGGGACAAATGCTAAAACGACGAGTCACTAAGACAACAGGTGTCAATCGGGACTGCTGAGGTATTTGGTCAACTTATTTATAAGCAACGATGTGCTGGCAAATTTTAATAGGGCTCTCTGAGTAAAACAAAGGACTGCCTGGCAGACTTTACCAATTTCTGTAGTGTAAATGCTCTAACCATGGCTGATTTCAAGTGACCAATGTGATGTCTCAGAAGGTGAGGTTGGTAAGAGGTTGCTGGCCCTCCTGGGCTGGTAGGAGCTGCTCACACAGAGCACTGTATCATAAGGCAGGCTTTCGTATCTGCTCAATGTCCTGGTTGTTCTCCTCTGAAGGTCTCTTTTAACATGTGATATATTTTTAATTCATAATTACTGAGGTGTTGTTTGACCAGCCCAGAATCAGTCCAGATTCCACTCAAAACTCAACTTCAAAGGTCTAATTCCATCAAAATTCAACATCAAAGTGTCTATGAATGGGGACGTATACCATGTCCCAGAGAAACCCTCTAGCTTCTAATATTTGGGTCAGAAAAGAAAAATTGGTATCTCCACTGGAAATAAAGTCCTGGAAATAAAATCAACTGCAAAATTGATATATTAAGGTACATTCTCATTAAATTATACACACCACTAAGCAATTATTATATACTACTAAGCTTAATTATATGTACCACTAAGATGTGTATGTGTGGTTTTTTAATGGAATGGAAAAGAAACTGGATTAAAAACTGCTGGCTTGTTAAGAGGGATACTGCAAAACATGATTTAAAGTTTTAAATGTTTCCATATAATTCAGTAAGCATATATCGAGTCCTTATCGTGCATTAAGGAAACTATAAATATTCAACTTAAAATTCCACAATGAGGGGCGCCTGGGTGGCTCAGTCGGTTAAGCGTCTGACTCAGGTCATGCTCTCAGGGCCGTGGGATCGAGCCCAGCACTGGGCTCTGTGCTGGGCCTGGAGCCTCCTTAACATTCTCTCTCTCCCTTTGCCACTCCCCCACCTCTAAACAACAACAACAACAACAACAACAACAACAAAACAAAAAAACACCTCCACAATGAATAAATTGGTTTTCTTGTTTAGCCTTTTTCACTCTTGGATAGGCTCCTACTTTCTTAAAAGCCATGGGTATGTTTGTTTTTGTTCTAGTGAATCCACTCTGCAGTAGTTACTCGTGAGTCACAAAGGTGTAATTTACACCTTTACTCTATTCATACTGAATGCAACTGGTTGAGACAAACTATGTTAGCACTGAATACGCATTAGCAGGAAAAATAAAAACGCTTATTTGGCTTAATCATGGGATCAAGGATGGCGAGAAGTATGAGAAAGATGGAGCTGGGGTGGTGAGCAGTACCAGCTAAGTCAGGTTAAAGAATGTTGCTTATTCTAAGGAAGAATTAAAGCGTTTTGATCAAGGGAGTAAGCCAATCTGATTAGCATTTCTTTCTTTCTTTTTTTTTAAGATTTTATTTATTTGCGAGAGAGAAAGAATGAGAGACAGAGAGCATGAGAGGGAGGAGGGTCAGAGGGAGAAGCAGACTCCCCGCTGAGCAGGGAGCCCGATGTGGGACTCGATCCCAGGACTCCAGGATCATGACCTGAGCCGAAGGCAGTCGCTTAACCAACTGAGCCACCCAGGTGCCCCTGATTAGCATTTCAGAGAAGATATTCTGGCAGTGGTGGTGGGAATGGATTGGCCAGACATCTGATAGGGAAGGCAATAAGAAAGATATTGCATAACCCAGGGGAATAAAGCAAAGGGAACAGATCGGAGAGATCCTTGGGAGTCTGAATCTACAACAATCAGAAATCCATAGGGGAGGGAGGGAAGGAAAGGAGGAGCTGCAGAGTGGAGGGATAGGGAACAGTCAGGGATGAGTCCAAGGAAAGAATGCATGCATCTGGGATCAAGCCTATAGGCTGGGTGGCAACACCTTTGTGATTTCATTCCCTGGTTAAATAAAGGAATAGTGGGGCAAGGAGACAGAATTAGAGATTTAAAGAGAATCGAAAACATTTGAAATGGCCATTGTAGGGAAGTTAAAAATATGTGATGTGGGGCTGCACCAAGGGCCCCTTACTTAGTGACATCTGATCAAGGACCTACTGCATACATGTATTGTGAAAAAGCGTTCCTGATTCTCCCCATAGGTCATCCCACTTCCCTCTGATGACCTGTTCCTCTAATTTCTAATGAAACCCACCATACATAACAAACGCTTCATGATTGAAGAATTTTAACAGGGTAACTCATTCCATTCTTTGTTTCCAGATTGACTACTAAATGGCTTCTGTGACAAAAACAGTAAAATCCCCACAAGTATTTGCTCTGAAAACCTTTGCTGGAGACCTCCCACACCTCCACCGCAGACCCCGGAACATCAGTGAGGAGACAGGAGCACAGAGGCAATGCAATCCACACCGTCCCTGTGAGGAACTCTGAAATTTAGTCAAGGACCAAACCCCAGTGAGGTCATGTCTCGTTTGGGATTAAATGGCTAACTCTGATTCTGTGATCATGTTAAGAAAAATGCACATAAAATGCCCAAGAATTTTTCCTTTGTTTGATTCAGAAGTTAAACATGCCCATGTCATGCCTGCAAAATGAATATTTCACCATGTCAGAAGCTTTCTTTGATTGTAATAGTCTGTAGAAGAGAAGAGAGGACACGCTACCTTCTTCTACAAGCTGTGACGCGTGCCTTCTGGCACCTCCGGAGTTAACAGATTTTGAACGTGGTTTTGTCTACACTCTAAGAAGCAAAGTTCATATCCAAAAATCTTAACCAACTTACTAGCTGTAACCTGCTCAACCAGTAGAAGCCATTGAGAAGGCAAAAGTGAAAACATCCCTGATTGCCTCATGCCCAGTCAGTCCAGCTCTGAGAGGTTTGGTTTTTAATACAGCAGAAGGTGTACATCAGCGGAATTATGAAGACAAATGCCTTCATTCTCCATATGAGGTAATGCACATATTGTCTTGTAACAGTGCTTATCTGATACCTAAGACAATCAGAAAATTGAGCAAGTTGCCAGCAATTTCCAAATCTTTGCTTGAAATATTCTGTGTTGGGGCCCCTGGGTGGCTCAGTCAATTAAACATCCAAATCTCGACTTCAGCTTAGGTCATGATCTCAGGGTCCTGGGATCGAGCCCCACATCGGGCTTCCTGCTCTGGGGGGAGTCTCCTTGTCTCCCTCTCCCTCTGCCCCTCCCCCACCTCTCACTCACACTCTTTCTCTCAAATAAATCAATAAATCTTAAAAAAAAAATGTTCTATGTTGTCACATAAGATATAAAGAAGATTGTTCATTGGAAATATGAACATCTATTTTGATACATTAATAATGGCTATCACTTATTAAATACATATTACATATTGGGATTTTGGTAACTGTTTTACGGAAATTCTGTTTTAATTCTTAAGCAACCCATATGGTAGGTGCTAAAATCATTAGCAATGCTTAAATAAGCCAACTGAGACTTAAGTACGTTAAAAGACTCTCCTCCAAGTCACATGAGGAATGAAATTTATTGGCAGGATTAGAAATGAAATCCTGTAATATTAAAAGCCACATGCTTTTCAGCTAATCAAGGCAAAATCGACCTTCTTAAAGACAGAGAGCCAATTTGAACCACAGGAAGTGTCCATTACACCAGACTAGTTCCACAGAGAAAACAAGCACACGAGCCAGACTGCATGCAAGAGACTCACAAGCAGAGAGACTTTTGCTGTAATGACTTAGAAGTAAGACTGAGAAATACAAATGCCAAATCATCACAGATCTGAGCTAGGTTGAAGGAATCTTGACCCAAATGTGAACCAATTCTAATAATTTTTCTGGCTTTTGGATTATTGGCACTACACTTAATATCCAGTGGTCCTAAATGATTTTCTGAATTGGGGATAGCTCATCTTGCCATTTAGAGGTTTCTATATAGAGATTATAATAAATATTATAGAAATAAACAAAGACTACCCAAATTAGAATCAAGCAGGGGGTACCATTCACAGTCTGCTATAGCAAAGGAGTCAGCCATGATTGATTACTTGTGTTTGGCAGAGACTCAAAGAAAGGCAAAAGATCAGGGAAGCTTTATAGTGGAAACGGGAAAGCTAAAGATATGATCAGAGGCTACTGACGTGGGAAGGTAGAATCAGGTTAAGTAGAAGCAGGACAGTCTCTGATTGGTTTGGGAAGGATATTTTGTTTTCTCTGGTTTGGTTCTAAGTTAGAAGCAGGGGGAAAGAGTGGGATGTTGGAAGTCAGTGACAAAGTCTAGACCATTCGGAGCTCACTGCTCCAAAAATTGTCTTTTGTCACTTGGCTATATGTTATAAAGGCTATGGGTCAAGGTTTTACTGTCATCATGGTCTTGGCCATTATCCATTTGTATATCCAGCCTCCCAAAACAAGCACCACAATATGGTGGTAAATGAAATGTGGGACAGCTACTTTAACAAAAATACCCTTCTTGAAACTATAGCCTCCATATCAATACTTGTAAATTGATCATTTGTGATTAAAACTCCCAAAATAAAGTATTCATACTCCTCCATTATAGGACTCAAACAAATGCATTTAATCACTCTTTTTTTTTTTTTTTTTTTTTAGGACAGCTTGGCTTTCTTAGAAATCTAATTATCTACTAGCTAAATATTAAAGCTGGACTGATTTAATTATAATTGAATCTCCCCAATTTCAATGAAAAAAATTGTAACAAATACCCAATGATAATGGTTTTTCTGTGGAGAAATTGCATGACCTTGCAGTATAAGATCTTGAGAACAATAGCTCCTATCATCTCTCAGGACTGGTAAACTCTAGCATGTTGGATGCATAACATATGTTCTCAGACACATGGCATTTTACCCACTTTGTGTTTACTTTAAAGTGTGACTCTATTTTAACAGTCCAAAATTATTTTAAACCTTGGTGGTCGAGGGGGGAGTGTATAATAAATTTCAGCCTTGTTAAATCTACCAAACCAAATTTGTTTTGGCCACAAAAAGGAAGGTAGACGTATTTTACCATTTTCCCCACCTTTTCTTCTGGCTCTATTTCTGTGGCTTCTTACATCATTGGCTAATAAAGTGCACTGGATGGATGTGGTGATTTGAATATTTTGCCAGCCCATTCTTTTAATCTAGATGGTGTCTGTGTATACAGTACACACTTCTTCTAATTGTCAGCACCTCTCTCAAAGTCACAAATGCCAACACTCACCAATCAACAGGCTTTTCAGCTTGCTGATGCTTTCTATCACAGAATGATTTATTTGATATTATCACCCCCCCCACCCTCCACTGTTTGAAAATATTGCAAATTGCTACCCTGAAAATAAGGACCAAAAGACAGGCTTAGCCAAAAGAGCTGAGCTATTCCATGCAGACTCTACTTGAAGGTTACTTTTATTTTCACTTTGATTTTCCAAAGCCTGAAGTAAATACAAGTGTTACTATTGTTGTTTCTCTTTAGGCTAGGAAATCTGGAAAATATAGAGGAAGCTTCAGAACGCACGGCCATCTGGGGTGCAAGAGAAGCGGTGGAAGAAAATCTGAGTCATGAGTTCTTGCGTCAACACCCTAATCGCTATTTTCTCCATGTTTACTGGCTATTTCTGAGAATACTTCATGTCTTTCACCTTTCCTCAATCCACAGTTGACTGTTCCTTTTATTTCCCCTTTTTATTTGGCTTTTCCTTTCCTCTCTGTGAAATACCTTCTTCCATTTTGTTCATTATCAGCATTACGACTGCCTGCTTACTGACGACAAAAAAAAAAAAAATCAAATTCTGATAGTTGTCACAAATTACAAAAGAACAGTGGGGCTGTGCCTCTTCAAAAGGTGAAAGATTCAAAACAATAAGTAGAAAAATAAATGCTTCCATCTAATATTATCTAACCATTTTATAATGGCCGACATAAACAAAAGGCACAATAACAGAAAGAATGGCAAGAAAAGGAAAGGAAGGTTATCTGTCATTTCGGTGTGTTCTCAGTGTGTTTCTGAGGAAAGTGTGGAGTCTCTCGTTTTTCTGCCATCATTGTCTGTTATGGGTTGGACTGTGTCCTCCCAAAAAGACATTTTGGAATCGTCACCTCTGGTACCTGTGACTGTGACCTTATTTGGAAATAGGGTGTTTGCAGATGTAATCAGTCACGGGCCCCAAATGCCAAGTGTAGGCCCTTGTCCGATATGACTGGTGTCCTTCTAAGAAGAAGGAACGTCCACCCAGAGAGAAGAATAACATGTGAAGACAGAGGTGGAGGTTGGAGTGGTTTTGCCACAAGCAAGGAGCCTCAGGCTACCAGAAGATGAAGAGGCAAAGAAGGATCCTCCCCTAGAGGCTGTGGCAGGAGGGTAACCTTGATTTCAGACTTTAGGCTTCCCAAACTGTGAGAGAATAAATTTTTGTTTTAAACCACCCAGTTACAGCAGCCTGAGGAAACTAATACAACACCCATACTTGCATTTGAAAGGTTATTTTACACCTTCTAGAATTTTCTCCCATCTGCTCCTTTGTCTCTGAGGGATCTTCTACTACCTTTGCATCGATGGACTAGTAACTAGTTCAATTATTTCCAACTATAAAACCAGCTGCCGCATGGAAGTCAGGTTCTGAGTTTGTTTAGATATTGAGCTTACTCTCTGGTTGTGACATACCACGTTCCCAAGAGGAGATGGAAATCTTAAAAAGTTGCTCTTCAACTTTACCTGATATCTACAGATGGCTGACTGTCTATTTCCTGGAGGGGAGGGGG
Source organism: Neomonachus schauinslandi (assembly GCF_002201575.2). NCBI lineage: Eukaryota > Metazoa > Chordata > Mammalia > Carnivora > Phocidae > Neomonachus > Neomonachus schauinslandi. Next base: position 49,728,733 of record NC_058417.1, on the reverse strand, counting down.
GTGGTGAGGCTGCTTAAATAGTTTATTCCATAATTTTGAATATACAGGCTAAAGGGAGCAAGCACATTTTTGGAAGACATTAAGTAATTTTGATTCTATATGAAAACTGAGACTCATAAAACCATAAAAACTAAATCCAAAATATGAGTAGCCTGCTCTGCTTCACCTAAGTGTGCTTTTAAATAGATACTTTAGCATTCTGTTATTTATGATGCAGACCAAATTTTAGATTTTTTGGTATTGTAGAACACCTGTTTTCCTGGCCTCTGAATCAGGTTCTGCTTAAGCAGTACAAGTGACCATCCTTCCCACGTGCCTCAGATTAAACTTTCACCCAGGCCACCAGAGTATTTGACATGTTAACGTTATTCATTATACAGATCTGTGCACCCAAAAGTCTCAAATTAAATGTAAGTATTACATGAGAGAGTAAAATAAGAGAGAAGTGTCTCTTCATGCTATAGTTCAGGATGATTTGAGAGTATAGGTTAAAATCAAGCAAAGAGGTCCCTATGTGTCTTATAAAGAAAGCCCTATGTGGGCAATAGCAAGAAAGTGAAAACCTACCTGGAGTAATAACAAAAAACTAGGCCAGCAACTGAAAGAACAGATAACATTAAAACATCAGAAAGAGGTGTGTGTGTGTGTGTGTGCGTGTGCACACACATGTGTGTTGGGGAGATAGGGTGAGGTACTACAGGGAAGTAGGGCCCCCCCCCCAAAATAACTAACTTAACATAACTTGTTTACAGTGTATCCTATCAAGGAGCAAATACTACTCTATAACATTTCTAAGCCTAACATTTTTATTCTTTGCCTCAAATAAATGATTGCTATTTGTTAGGTCTTCCCCTGCTTCCTATATTCAAGGCAGGTAACAGGTTGTTTGCAAATTTGTGATTTCTTTTTTTTTTTTAAAGATTTTATTTATTTATTTGAGACAGAGAGAATGAGAGACAGAGAGCATGAGAGGGAGGAGGGTCAGAAGGAGAAGCAGACTCCCTGCCGAGCAGGGAGCCCGATGCGGGACTCGATCCTGGGACTCCAGGATCATGACCTGAGCCGAAGGCAGTCGCTTAACCAACTGAGCCACCCAGGCACCCTCAAATTTGTGATTTCTAAGACATAATGCCAGTCCACAAGAAGTTTGTAAGCTATTTAGAAGACAAGATATAAGAAACAGAAAATGACTACTTTAATTGTATTCTTATTTCAGTTTTGCTTTGGTTAATAGTCAGATGAATGGGAAAGGGTCATGGATGAAGGTCAAGTGAGTAGAAGAGGAAACAGTCAAAGGAGGGCAGGCTCCTTGTTGGTTTAATTCGAATTCATTCTGTAAGGTGTCATGCAAAAGGTGGATTTGGCTAAAACTTTGAGAGACATGCTGGAATAAATAAGAGTCAAAAGGGAGAAGACTTAACGTTCTCCAGATAGGAGCGAAGAACACAGCATTTTTGTAAAGTGAGAAACCTGGATTCATAAAAGAGAAGTGGTAGCTGAGAACACCAAAATATTATGTCGTCGGGCCCCAAATGGCAAAGCTTTTACCTGCTTGACTAAGGACTTTGAATCCCTTTTTTTTTTTCTTTTTTTAGTAGCCATATATCTCTTAAAGAACATTTCTGGGGGCACCTGGGTGGCTCAGTTGGTTCAGTGTCCGACTCTTGATTTCAGCGCAGGTCATGATTTCAGGGTCGTGGGGTAGAGCCCCGTGTCAGGCTCTGCACTCAGTGGGGAGTCTGCTTGAGATTCTCTCTCCCTCTCCCTCTGCCCCTCCCCCCCCACCTGCTCATGCACGCTCTCTCTATCTAAAAAGAAATATATATCTATAATATGTATATAATATATATATATATATATATTTCTGAACAAGGTTTTTGTTACATTTCTGGCAATCAAGGCAATTAGTAATGAATGACCCTTCCATTTCTCAGGTATTGTGTTTGACCAACTTTGCAAAATTATACAATACACATTCTTGGTCACCTAAGTAGATGAGTCACAGCTTATTGGAGAGAGATTATAGAATTTGATAATTCAAAACGACAGCTACGGACTTTTAAATGTCTTTAGCATTATGAATATGCCAAAGTCTCCCAATGAATTCAATTCAATCTGTAAGTAGGACTACGTACCTAAATCAGGTCCACAATTCAGCCCAGAAAAGGAAAGGACCTGGGAAAATGACGTCCAAGTGTTTTCATTAACCTCAATTGCCCATATAATGTGTGCATTTTCATCCAGCCAAAGTGTAACAAAGATGATCTGTTCTCTACCAGCAAAAGGTTGGTGAGAAGGCACACAGTGTTTTCAGGTAGACTTTCCCCCTTATCTTAGAGCTCTCAAGTCTCAGAATTTTCTTTAAAGGGAAACACAAAAAACCCAGAACAATGACACCATTCAACTATAAAATCACCATGATCAACCTTTCCATGGCTGACCCTTCAGACAGGAGCAGAAACAGCAGGTTCTGCCTGGCTTGTGTGGCCGTTTTACCAGCACAAATACTTTGGCAGGGAGAGAAGTAAGTGATTAAATCCAAGGCAGAGCCTAAAAATATAAATGCTGAGCAAATGACTGAGTAGCTTTTTTTTTTTTTTGCAGGGCAAGGTGATAGCTGAGGCCAAACGGAAGTGGCCACCACCGGTTCCCCCTTCGAGATGTCCTTGCCACAAACACTGGACCCAGCGACGGGAGCAGTTACCGTGAGGACATGAAATGCTGGCGGAGCATCTCAGGGCGATGTAACTAGAGATTCTGAGCAGAGTTAGTCAGAGCCCTGTGTTCTCTGTAAATACTGGAGTAACTAGCTTTTAATCTTTTTTATCGACACGCAGCATTGGTAAACAGAGATAGGGAAACTTTCTGAAATAATGTTACCTGCCCTTGTAAGTCTAGTTTATAGCTAAATATTTCCCCTTCTTCCCAGGAAGGTAAGCTTCTTTATTAGCGTGCCCTCTGATTATAGGCTACCACAGTGACGGAAACCCTGTAGTTTCACGCTTTAGGAACAGAAGGGCTTTTTAGGTTTTTGGGGGTTTTTTTGTTTGTTTTTCTCACTGCCTCCCCCCCCCCCAAGTTAGGAATTCCCACCTTTAGGAACTATGGAGAAAAATAAGCAACAAAAAAACATGGCTTTGGGTGGTTGTTTCTCTTCAAACTTCAGGAACTTAAAGCAGGTTACTGCTGCCCCCTTCCTGGTAGTTAAGACCCATGTACAAATTATGTGAGGCTCTTAATTCCATCTAAAACCAAGAACTTGGGTGGCCAGTTGATGTGGCTTGAATACCGCAATTTCAAGAACACCTCCTACCTGGCTCCCCCATAATCTCCAAGCGTACAACATAGCACCTGCCCACGAGAGGTTTTTAACAAGTGTTCTCTGCTTTTGTAAGTCCGGGAAGAGGACAAACAGGGGAATCCAAGAGAAATTGATTTAATTTGCCTGTCCATATCTACATACTCCATATGGCTACCTAAGGACAACTTTCATATATTTGGGTGAACACAGGCTGAAAAACTTTTTCATTGAGTTTCAAAATTGAATTTATGGATTTTTTTTGAACTGAGGGCTTTTAAATTATTGAGCCATATATATATATATGTGTGTGTGTGTGTGTATGTGTATACATATGTATGTGTATATATATACATATATATATAATTTTTTTTTTTTACAGAGCAAGGGAACATGAGCTGAATTGTGGGAGGGGCAGAGGGAGAGAGAGAATCTCAAGTAGACTCCCCACCGAGTGTTGAGCTCGGGGCACTTCTCACAACCCTGAGATCATGACCTGAGCCGAAATCAAGAATTGGACGCTGAATTGACTAAGCCACCCAGGTGCCTCCCGATATACAAATTTTAAGTAATTCAAGCCATGGGATGACATCTGGCCTTTGGACAAAGCTATCGTGACGCAATTGCCAGAATCACATAAACAAACAACAAATAAAATGGTAGTGACAAAGACAAGCCCTGCCTCTCCCTGATTTTTAACCAAAATCACTTGGCTTCCTTGGATCTATTTTCAATGGCAGCTACTAACTACTTCAGACATAGCCACAGTACCATCCAGTTTACCCACAAGTTAGAAATAGTTGTCTCTTCTAGGTTTAGAGAAAATGCTGCATTCAAGAAGGGTGATCACTTCACTTCTGTTCTCACATTTATTGAGTGAGTTGGAATTAACTCTTGCAATAAAATTCAGTTCCCTGGGAATGTCAACATTTCTCAAGTGTCTGTATACCACGTGCCGTGTCACATTTGTAAGAGCTACCATTGACCCAACTGGAAGACAAAACAGAACTTCTGCAGTGGTGACATGCTTTGGTCTAGACCACTGGTTTTCAAACCTTCGTATCGATCAGAATCACTTGGAGGGATCGTGAGGAAGACAGATGCTGGACTCTAGCCCCAGAGCCGCTTATTCAGTAGGTCTGAGGTGGAGCCTGAGAATTTGCATTTTGCACAAGTTCCCAGGCAATTCTGATGCTGCTAGTCCTGGACCACACTTTGAGAACGACTACAAGTCACACGTGGCAGAGTTTAGCTTAAAACCCAGGTCTGTCTGATATTGAAATGCAAGCTGACACCACACTGAGAAGATACCTGTTATCCTCCTAAGATTTCTCCAGTGCAGAGATGGAAGAGGCAAGAAAGCAGGAGTACATGAAAGAGAAATGATCTGGAGGCAAACCCCAGTGGCTGAGTTCCCCTGCTGGCCCTGTACCAGCCCATCCCTTAATTTGCCTGATCCTTACTATTTCCATCACTATATGAAGAATTCTCTAGTATTTACATTACTCTTGCAAAGGTGTTCTGAAGACAACATGTGATCATTGCTGTCAAAGCATTTTCTAAGCTTTGAAGTGTTGTTGTTTTGTTATGTTCATTAGGAATGAAGTGTTGTTTTGTTATATTCATTAGGAATCAAAAAGAAAAAAAAAATAAAGAATAAAGGTGAACCAAACAAGAAAAACAAAAACATGCCAGTGAATGATCTGGTCTTTAGTTTAAAAGCTGAGACTACGTAAAAGGAAATGCCAAACACAACAAAGAAATTTATTAGAACCTTCAGGAGTTCAGTGATCTTTAGGATGAATACACTAACAGTTTTAAGGGTAGCAACTGCCAAATTTTTTCGAATATTTTTTTTAACTTAAAAAGTAAACATCATATTTCCTTAAGAGATGGTCTTATGATGAATACTGAAAAATTATTAATACATCATGCAATTATTTAATTATTTGATTATTATGCTTATTTATGTTACTTGATTCTTATTATCTGATGTAATTACTTTTTTTTTTAAAGATTTTATTTATTTATTTGAGACAGAGAGAATGAGAGACAGAGAGCATGAGAGGGAGGAGGGTCAGAGGGAGAAGCAGACTCCCTGCCGAGCAGGGAGCCCGATGCGGGACTCGATCCCGGAACTCCAGGATCATGACCTGAGCCGAAGGCAGTCGCTTAACCAACTGAGCCACCCAGGCGCCCTATACCAGAGTGAATTAAGACTCTCTTCCACCACAGGGATAGCTATTCGGGGGTAGGAACTATGTCTCAATCATTTGTTCTATATTCTGAATGGCAGGTGTCAAGGGTAGTAGATTTGGATTGTATTAATTTAGCTAAACTGGGACCACATGTTCCAGAATTCCATTCCCTTCATAGTTCAGGTTAGCCTGGGCCTACTGGGAGACATTTTGCATGAGATTTGTAAGATGCAAGCCATATTCCTTTCACGTCAGAAGGTTGGCATAGGGCATGAGGCTCTGTGGTCATTCACAGAGGTTGTCACTGATCTGCTGCCTCGTGTGATTGACACTGAACAGCAGGTCACCCCACAGTTTCTGTAACTCTCTTCCTTCAGCTTCTTTGGCTCCTGATTACATGATGGCAGGTACAAGCTTCTCCTGCTGGCCACCCTCATTATCTAATTGGAGGCTCAAGCATTGTGAGAGATGGATATGAGCTCCATTTCATCCTGATGGCTTCCAGATCATTTTCACTGGTTCTCATCTGTTGCTTTCCTTCACTTCACATGCATCTGTCTTTCCAACTGCCTGCCTTGTGGCTTTAGGCTCCAGCATCAGATAAATACACACACACACACACTCACACACACACACACACAAGCATGTACGCACACACACATATTTAATAGGCTCAATTATCAAGGTTTGATTACAGAAGCACAACCACTAGGAGAATTCATATTTATTTTATAGATGAGGAAACTGATGATAGAGAACTAGTTACTGTTAAATAATAACAAATGTGTAAAGATGGTGAGATTGAAGACTTCTGATGTTGAGCCCAATGTACCGCTGCACCATGATGCCTCTTTCTATCTACCCATCCCTTGGTATGTAGGGTAAATTCCTAATTCCACCTTAAACCCACCATTAAGATATAAAAAGAGATTCTGTCCACCTACTCCATGAACAGAGTGGGCACCAAGTTAACATCTATGCAGTTTAGGACAATAAGGCAAAGGAAATGGACAACTTCAGAAGAAAGTAGAATGCTGATAAGCAATTATCAAGCTCTTCAGATTAGAGAGAGTGCTCTTTATTGAAAAAACCTACCTTGCAATGAAACCAGTGTCCTCTCTAAAGTAGGAAAGCATCACTAATTAGTTTATCCTCTCTCTTCTCCATTCTGCACATCTCCTATTAAATCCTCCCCCTTTCCCAGAGCCAGTCCCAAGTAACGGGGAACTTGTTCAGTCTTAATGACTATAGTCCTCAGTGATTTGGGGGAGAAGGGTGGGCGCCATAAATATCCTTCCCATGCCAGTTACTGCTTAGGTCAAAGCCACGTTTTCTATTCCATTTATTTCCATTCTACCTTCACCGTCACACTGAAAACTCTATGTGCCAACCCCTCAGAACTCCTCACGTTCTTCCAAACATGTCAGGTTCTTCATAAATCAGGCAGACATTTCTTCTTTCTTTCAGCTTCCCTCAAGTCCCCAGGCACAGCTGGTTTTTCTGCCTGTGTCTTCCTTTGCTAGGTTTTGACTTTCCCAGGGGCAACCAACTGATAGATTTATCTTTATATACCTAGTGCCCAGTGCAATGAACATTGCACACTGATTTAGAGTAATGGAGGTGCCATTTGTTCAAGAAACCAAAGCGTAGAAGATGACAATGTTCTGTCCATTGAATGGCAATGGGGTTACCAAATGCTATGATTTCGATGCCTACAATAGCCATGTCCACAATCCTATACTAATGGTATAGCAATTACCATGGTATTTGCTTGTATATCATTAGTATAGTCCCTTACTTTCCACACAAAAAGAAGCATGGTGACTCTGAATAACTCTTGCATACAGGACACAATGCTGGACTTCCTCCTAGTTCTGCTCAGTCTGTACTCCTGTGCTTCTGTTTCACAAGTTGCTACAGCAGATCATAACCAAATTCCATGCCGAATGAGAAGTGGTGTCCACTGTTTACACTAGCAAAGAACAGGAATGATTTGATGCAATCATGCAGGGGAAACACACACAAAATAATCTGCCTATAGCTATATAATGCATGGAAACATTGTCCTGGTTTCCATCATGCTTAACTCCTGTGAGTGTAAAGCACAGTACATTTTGCTTCTGTTGGGTTTTGTTTAGGTCTGCTTGTTTGTGATTTTGCTCTCCTTAGTTTTATTTCTCCAAATGTTTCTTTAGTCTTTCAACTCCTGATGCAAATGGTGCAATCTTATCATCAGCACAATATTGTTATCGAGCACAGCTAAATAAAACTTTAGTCATAAGGAAATGGAACCACTTTCTATTCCCACAAAGCCTAAATTTAAATATGTGTAACTTTGCTCAAATTAGTCACATCACTTTCTCCTTGAGTGTTATCTAACCACCCACAAGTTGGCTCAATTCTGACCCAAATAAAAGGCAGGCTAAACACACAACAGGAACAGGCTTCTTGCTGTGACGATCCTGGTGTATGGCTCATAGTCTTTAATGTTCTGGCACCTTCTCAATTTTAGGTGCAAGTCCGGGGAAGGATTTTACTGTGCCATCTATAAATAGAACTCAATAGTACATTACCAGAACACTAGAAGGTCAGTTAATAACCTAATAGCTCATCAAAGATGGCTCAGTGTTTCTTCAAGGTAAGTGCTAGTTGGCGAGAGCTATTTTGCCCTTGCACAGCAGACTCGATGTGCTGGCTTCTGTCTAGGGGAGACCTGAATCAGAGATCTACTGAACAATTTTTGTGGTCCAGCCATTATGCTAGGTGCCTTGTTTTGTGAGGTTACTTTGGATTATTTTCCCAAAGTAGAGACAGAATGTCCTGAATTACCCATTGTTTGGAAAATTCTCACATGAGATGTGAAGAGTACATAGTCGTGAAAAGACTGGCCAAGTTTGTGGGTGAGTAGATATTTTTCTGGGGCAGAGCCAACTAACTAATCAAGTAGTAACCTAACCCAAGAATTTGGTCTCACAAAAATTATCCTTTAATAGTACTTCTCAAAATTTTCCATTAAATGAAAAACCTGAAAAAAAAAAAAAAAAACAACAAGAGAAATGAGTATGTTACCCTTATCCCTTCCCCAAATCCTAGGGGGATCTGAGAATATAACACAAAGGATTGGACTGAAGCTCAAAGTATTCTGGTCTTAGGATTTTTCTTTAAAATCTATGCTCATTTTGAATTCTGGATATGTATCTCAAAACACCTAAACTACAAAAATAATTCTTTAAACTGCTTATCAGTTAAATTAATTCCTCTTATTCTCAATCAAAATTCTGGAGTTAAATTAATGCTTCTGAAATGTACACCATGTTTATCTTGTGGCTTCTCATAGTTCCTGGCACATCGTTACTACCATGAACATAAGTCATTTGGAAGCAGGACTCCTACTCATGAAAAATCATCTGCATGCAAATATAGGAGAGAATATATAGTAGCTGAAAAATATGGTGTAGAATGTGAAGTTAATGGAAGAGGAGACAATGCCATTAGAAGGATGGACCACGGATGCCTTTTAAAGTAACCCGTTCTTTGTCTTAATTAAGAGAAATTACTTTCTCTTTGGCCAAATTGCATGGTAAAAAGCTATAGCACTGAAAATGCTGTATTAAATTAATGGCTACTGCTCTACCCAAATGATCACATTTTTAGGCATATCTATTTTGTGGAATTAAAAATGTAATAACTAATAAAGTATGGTTCTTAAGTTCTTTTATAGAAACTGACGCTTCAAACTTAGAATGTCTGTATGACAAAATACAATCAGGGTTGAAAATGTCCTATGTCACTGTGATGGTTAATTTTATGTACAATGTGGCTAAGCTATGATGTCCAGTTGTTTGGCCAATCATCATTCTGGATGTTTTTGTGAAGATATTTGTTAGATGTGATTAACACTTACAATGTGTCCACTTTCAGCAAAGCAGATGATCCTCCAAAATGCGTGTGGCCCACATCCAAGCAGTTGAAAGTATTAAGAGCAAAATTGAAGTTTCCCGAAGGAGAAGCAATTCTACCTCAAGATTGCAACATATGAAACTCTGCCTAGTTTCCTGCCTGCTGGTCTAACTCACAAATTTTGGACTCAAAACTACAATTTCAGGGCACCTGGGTGGTCGGTTAAGCGTCTGACTCTTGATTTCAGCTTGGATCGTAATCTCAGGGTCCTGGGATCCAGTCCCGCATTGGGCTCTGCACTCAACAGGGAGTTCTGCTTGAGGATTCTCTCTCTCCCTCTCCTTCTGCCCCTCTCCCCGTTTGGGTTCTCTCTCTCTCTCTAAAAATAAATAAATCTTTAAAAAAAAATACTACAATATCTACTCTTACTTTAATTTCCAACCTGCCACTTAACCTACAGATTTCAGACTGGCCTTCTCTGACAATCACATGACCGATTCTTTAGAATAAATCCTTTTCTGTCTCTCCTTTTCTATATATCCTATTAGCTCTGGTTCTCTGGAGAACCCTGACTAATACAGTTACCAAACGAAGGGAAAGAAGATGGCAAATGTAAGGCAATGAAAAATCTTGTAAAACAGTTCATAGTAAAAACAATATCTCAGGGGCACCTGGGTTGCTCAGTCGGTTGAGCATCTGACTCTTGGTTTTGTCTCAGGTTGTGATCTCAGTGGGCTAGAGCCCCAGGCTGGGCTCTGCTTGAGGATTCTCTCCCTCTGACCCTTCCCCTTCGCCTCACACATATGCATGCTCTCTCTCTCTCTCAAATAAATACATAAATCTTAAAACACACACACACACACACACACACACACACACAATATCTCAGTGTTTAAACTTCCTGAATTCTAAAAGCCCATCCTGAACAACACCCCCATACCCCAAAGAAGGCTATCCCCCTATTGCTTTCCTGAAAAAGGTTCAATGGGTTGGTGTGCTAATCCTATCTTATTTTATCATGGTCCTAGGCCATTGAATTGCCCTTAATTATGTACAGACCTGTCTTTTTTTCTGCCAGACTGAGGGCAGGGACCAAGTTTTTGTTATCTTTGTATCCAGATTGAATAAAAGATTATTGATTGCATGGGAACATGGTTCTAATTTAAAATGGAATATAATGAAAAATTAAAATTCACCATAATAAAAGATGCTTTTGGTTATGTTCCCTCGAACATACTTTTTTCTTAAAAAAAAAAAAAAGAAATAGCTGAATGTTTGTTTTTAAGTTAAAAGAACAAATCTTGTGGAATATAATCTGAAGATATGTAACCATTTGAAGTCTTTTAAACTATACTCATGTAAGTAAAATAAAACTAAGAATTGAGGTGATATTTCTGGACCATATTTAAGGTGAAGATCACCTTTATTTGGAATTGTCAAGTAAATCTACTTTGGGGCTGTTTCTTACTCAAATTGACTTTTTCCCAATTTCCTGTGTATCTGTGGACAGTTTCAGGTCTATTTTTGAGAGAAAGTGAATGTGGAGCCAAGGTAACTAGAAAAATTGTATTTAATAGTGAAAAGCCTCTTTAAAATGCGATATACATTTTGCATCTGAATTCTTGGTTTCAGAGTAGAAAACCCTGAAGGAAAATAGTTGATCCCATCTTTTCAGGCAAAAGCAGCTATAAAAAAATAAAGTCACCCACTCCTTACATTTTAATAACCACAAAATTCAGGGCACATACGGCTTAAAGGATGATGATATCTCTCCCCCAAGTCCTCTGAGGCTGGCCAGCTGAGAAACCAGGATGCAACTGTCTCCACATAGGAATCCTTCAATGCAATGCATTTCAGAGTGTAGACAAAGCCATTTTTCTCCCACTGAAGCTGAGCTCTTGGGCCTAGGAACCTTAACCAAAAACAACCTATCTGAGTTTATTTCAATGCTAATAGATGCTATGGACTAAATGTTTGTGTCCTCCCACTGAGAAAATGGCCCTCCGTGAACCAGAAAATGGGTCTCACCAAACACTACATATACTGGTATCTTGAACTTCCAGCCTCCAGGATTGTGAGAACTAAATGTTTGTTGTTTAAGCCACCCAATCTGTAGTATTTTTGATACAAAAGTCTGAATAGACTGAGACAAAATGCATCTCAGAAGGACTGTTTATTTAGATCCCTTATTCCCATGGTTTCCAACAGAGGGACTCTTTGAAGATGCTAAGACTGATGGACGACCTGCTGGGTCATTATTTGCTAAAAACTGAGAGAAGATCACATCCTCCTCAGGGGAGAGGCATTGGGAGAAAGCCTTCTAGAAAGCCTTCTAATACTGTTTACTGCCCAAGAAAATTAGTTTTGCTTTGTAGCCCCTGTCTGTTGACAGCAGCCAAAGAAGACCTGGTTTCTATGGTGATGAGATTTGTGTGCTCCTTACAAGTCTCATTTGGTGAGCAGGTCATTAAGATACCTTCTTGTTCTTCCATTGGTCAAACTAGAGGAGCCATGTCTTCTTTTACCCTCATCCCCACTTCTGTATTTTCTTCATCCACATCACCTTCTACCATCTACAATGCTCTTCCTCACTGCCTTTCTACCTATTCAAACTGATACCTCCCCGTGGTCCTTCATAATGTCTCAAAAAACCATCTCTGAGACATTTAGCTTGCAGAATCCTCTCCATTCTGGAAAAAAATCCTGGCACATCCACGTGACCTCATCTACAACTCCTCTTCCCCTTGCAACTTTGCTTCAGCCACACTGATCCCCCTTGCTGTCTCTCAAACGTGCCAGGGACACTCAGAGCTTTGCCCAACTATTCCATCTACCTGAACTGTGCTTCTCCAAGGTATCCTTATTGCTCACTTCCTCACCACCTCCAAGTCTTCAATCAAATATCACCTACTTAGTGAAGCTCCCTTTTGACAATCCTATTTAAAAATGTAGAGCTGCGATAGACAGCTTTGAAGATGGTTCCCTAAGATCCCTGTTTCCTGGTGTTCATGTTCTTGTGAAATCCCCTCCCCTTGAGTGTTGGCTGGAATAAGTGACTCACTTCTAATGAATAGAATTTGGCCAAAGTGAGGGGACATCACTTTTAAGATTAGGTTTGAAAAAGACTCTGTCTCTGTCTTGTTTACTTGCCGCTTGCTCTAATGGAAACCAGCTGCCATGTTTTGAGATATTTTATGGCGAGGCCCACATGGCAAGGAAGTGAGGAAGGACTCTCGCCAACAACTAGTGGAGAACTGAGCCCCCCCCCCCCATCCAACTGCCCCAAAGGAACCAATCCTGCCAAGTACCATGTGATTGAGCTTGGAAGGGAATCCTCCCCCATGCAAGGCTTCAGATGGTTAGTTCCAGTGGACACTTTGACTGCAGCATGTGATCCAGAGGACCCAGATCAGCCTGGATTCCTGACCCAGAAAACCGGAGATGACAATTTTTGCTTTGAGACACAGTTTTGGGGAAATTTGTTACACAGCAATAGATAACGAATACAATGCTCTCACTCCTCCAGCCCCCACCCCCAGTAATTCCTTCCTCCATTGTGTTTTCCTCTATACTGCTTATCACCACTAACATGCTTTTAATTTTACTTCTGGATAGACTCCCCCAACATCTACTATAAAATGCAAGATTCATAAAGGCAGGAATTTTTGTCTTTTTCTTTTCATTAATATGTCCTTTTCATCAATATATGTCTAATCAATGCCTGGCACAGAGTAGTCAGTCAATAAATATTTGTTGAGTACATGATATATCATGCATTGACAAATCATCTGTTTTTCTTCCTTCACTAGTCTTAAATTCCCAAAGAAAGTGGTTTCACCCATTAAGCTATCTCCCACGCAACCCACAGGCTTTAGGACTTTTTTGTCACTTAATAAATATTTGCTGAGAGAACCAATCAATGAATAAATCAGAAAAAAATGTCTCTTGCTAAGTGCACTACCAGTTAAATCAGGGAAATGACAGGATGACCCATTATCTCAATGTCAGTGTCTTACCAGGAGTTAAGGAGCTGAGACCATGATGGTAAAAAAACAAAAACAAAACAAATTTTAAAAAAGAAAAGAAAAAAGAGAGAGAGGGAAAATTCTGGAGTTTGCTTTTCCACAAACAAAACATAGGTCATTGCCCTCCTGAAAAAAAATTAACTTATTTCTTTCCCATTATCCCCAAAAATCTATTAGTGGAAAAAACAAATAAAATTTCCTCCAGCTAGAAAAACTGCTTTTATCAATGTGACATAAGTAATTGTGTATGCCTAGAAAAGAAAAGCAATGCCAGCCATCACTTGGTAAAAAGAATCAAGGTAGATTCTTGAGGGCTAAGGCTTCAGTCATGCTGAGTTACAGAGTTATGATGATAGGCTCCCAGGTGTGTTAAAACAATATCCATGGATAAGACATCACTCACAGGTTCATAGGAAGAGGGTATTGGTGACCTACATGTTCTCAGTCACATCCATGCACAAGGACCACACACGAGAGATCTTTTGGGGGCATTTCCTCTTTGCCCTTTGTATCAAGCCTATTAACTCTCGATATTCATCAGATTAGAAAAAGTAGGGTATTGTGTGGTAATGAGAAGCATGCACATTTTATTCCTAAAGTTAGGTTTGAGGCCACTATTCCTAGAACAAGGAGGTAACTTTATTTATACTTAAGAATAAATTCATATGGGACAAAAGCTGGACAGTTTGTTCAAATGATGGGTTTTATAAATTTGAAAAAAGGTTTACCTAAATATATGAGTTGTTTTGGTACCAAATATTTGCTCTAAATATCCTGTATATGTCTATCATCTTCCCTAAAACTACACTTTTTGCCGATTCCTAATTTTCAACTAACTGATATCCAAGCCTTCACTTGGACTCACCACTAATATATATAAAATGGAAGAAACATAGTTTTCCAATATCCTTGAAAACACTTGTTCTCTTGCAAGTCAAAATATACTTATTTAGGAAAATGATTTCAAATAGTATCCTCCTCAAGTCTTTTCTTCCAATGTCAAATGTGGTCATGGCCTGTTTTGAATGAGACTAATGTCTTGGATTTACCACTATTCTCATGTTCTAAAAATAATCCTAAGCAGGAGTTACTTCTACCAGTTAGCTCCAGTTCCTCACTGTATCTTCCTCCTTCTGTCTTTGTCTCTCTCTTTCTCTCTCTGTCTCCCTCTCCCTCTGCTAATTTGAATGGACGTGAACTCTGGACCCTGTTCACTTTTAAACTTCTTTTTAACTTCATTTCAAGAACTCCTTAAATGGCATTCTACAAAACAGCTGTCGTTTAGACTCTTTGTGTTACTTTGCTGGTTAAGATCTGACATAGACAGTGGTTGGCCTACAGTTTCCAAAGTAAAGTGGCAAAGATACATTAATCCAGTCTTTCTTCCTAAGGCTCTGACACTTGCCTAGCTGTAGCATTAATGCTCAGCAGAAATATTCCATCCAGGTCTATTTTCCTAAGGACCTTTCAGTTCATACGATCATCTAAGAGCTTAATGCACTTGATCAAAATCCACCTGGTTTGTAGAAAAGTTCACGGTTACCACCTGTACCCAATGCCAACAGAAACAATTCAATTGTATACAATAGAGAATTAATAATTTCCAGAGGGCAAAGATCAACATGTCCACACTTGTCTCAATAAATACCTAAGAATAAAATTTCTAAGATTTTATTGCACGAGGAAAAAAAAAACCTTTAGAGAAATTAAAGTGAACACAACAGAATGAAATTCTCTACTTCTAATTTATGTCAAAATAAGTCTAGAACTGGGCACCTGGCTGGTTCAGTCAGTAAAGCATGCTAGTCTTGATCTCAGGGTTGTGAGTTCAAGGGGCAAAAAGCTTACTTGAAAAAAACAAAAAAACGGCCTCACACAGACAACTAGAAAAAAGGGGAGCATTTTAAAATAAGTCTATAAACACGTATATTTTTATTTCATCTCATATCATTATTTACAATTCTCAGAAAAAAATAACCTATTTTTTCTTGAAGTTTTTTGAAG
Source organism: Neomonachus schauinslandi (assembly GCF_002201575.2). NCBI lineage: Eukaryota > Metazoa > Chordata > Mammalia > Carnivora > Phocidae > Neomonachus > Neomonachus schauinslandi. The sequence continues at coordinate 49,713,308 of NC_058417.1, read as the reverse complement.
GTGTGTGTAAAAGCACATTTCAATGCTTGAAGCTATATACCCATAAATGTCTATACACTTATGCAGGATGCAATAATTTGCTTTCAAAAGAAATTACAGAATACTCCATCTGGTATTGAATATGGAATACGATAAAGTCACTTTTAGATATCTACATATATAGTGTCATGTAAAAGCTGTTTAATAAACTCTGTAAAGACCAATTTGAGAATACTTTTGACCAAAGTTTCAAAAGAACTCAAGGAATATGACAATCTACTTAAAACACTTGCATAGGAAATTATCTTAATTGCCTTTAACTCAACATTGAATTGACATTGCTGTGTACAAAACATTGCTGCCCCTTAAACAGAAGCCAGCATGAACAAAGCATAGGCTGAATGACTTTGTATAATAAAAAAATAGAGCAATGCTTACCTTTATTCACTCTCCCCACAGAGGCTCTATGAGCTGGGTGCTCCCAGCTGAGCAATGGTAAAAATGTTCTTTAGTTAATAATAAAGGAAAGAAAAACTCCAGAAACCAAGAACCTGAGTTAACCATTGACACAGGTTTGTTCCTACAGTCCCACCTGAGAATCTACATAGGTAGCCCTTGGCATCTTATAAAGCAGGCGATAGCCGGTCAGCTGAGACAGAGGTTACCTCACCACCCCTGTCCCTCTGGAGGAGGTACAGCGTGAAGGGCATTCAAGCATACCCTGACTAAGTTTTCACCAGGTCAGGGAAATAAAGGAGGAAGATTTCCTGGGCCAGAAATATGTTCAACAAATATTGATAAACAGGGTTGGTGAGATGACCTATGGAAATGCTCCTACCCAATGCAAAGAAATCCTTTTTACCAGAACTCTTTGTTTACCTCTTAGCAAGTGAGGGCTGAGATCCAATGCCAATGAAAACTGAGACAGGACAGCTAGAAGTAGCTAAGCATCCATTCATTCCTTTATTCAACATTCCTCTAATGATTAGGTACCCTGTGCAGCACAGTTTCAAGGAACTAGCCTAGCATCTTTGAATAAGCCCTGATAAATGGAAGACAGAGATGGAGACTGGAGGGTCCTCCCTCCCTGAAGCCCAAGGATCAGAGCTTAGGACAGAAATGATTAACAAAAAACACAACACTGTGGTTCACATCCAGGATATGCAGTCTGATAATTACTCTGCCCCAGCAATAGGTCCTAAGAGATGAAATGAAATGGTGAGTGGTCATGTGGTCAAGCTAGTGGACCAGAAGTTAGAAAATCGAATAAGTGAGAAGATGGCTTTAAAATGGTAGAGTCAAGAGAAAGCTCCAGAAGAATGTGAAAGGCAGCCACAAGAAACTAAAGAAATAACAATCCCAAGCTCTTCAGAACCTGGGGGAGCTGTACCCAGGAGATCCCAAAAGGAAGACTGTGCAGGCAAGGAATTCATATATTTTTTTACTCCCAAGAGCATTGGTAGCTGGGGGATCTAGGGGGCCCCATCCAGTTTGGTCAGCCCTCCAAATTTAGGGGGTCATTTCTGGGTTCTGACCATAGTTGCCATTTTGGGGTTTTTGGGTTTTGTTTCCATTTTTAAAAGCATGAACACTTGAGGAAGCAAGATACGATTTTCATGTTAGTGCTCACTAGGATTGTGATATTGGGAGCTATGTACGCTGTCTGCATCCCAGTTGCCTCATCTGTAAAATGAGGATGATAATAATAAATACGACCTACTTTAGGAAGATAATTAGTGTCCCCAACCTGCAGGCTATCATTAAGGATTGGACATTCTGATCGGAGCACTGATTTTCAACCTGCTACAGAGTACCATGCAGAAGAGTCTGAACGCTCTAAAAGAGCTATCTTTTCAATTACCAGTAAATGTTAGGGAGGTGATGGACACGGAGTTGCCTCTTCTGCAAAAAAATCTGAATACCAGGAAAATAGGACATGTGCATACTAATCAAGGCAACTTACCCTGTGGTTTAACCATAATAAGTCTGACTTGGTCATTTAGTGAGTATTTTATCACTTTGCTTGATTCCTTCCTTGTTTGAAAGCTGAGCTCCCTTTGTTAGCATTCCATCTGAAAGAACTTTTACAAGAACACCATGATACACGTAACACCCTCAACTCTGCGAGGACCATTTCAGGAAAGGTAGCTTTGTTTGGGTGAGTGTTTGGATTGATCTGAGAAGATGAGACATCTAAACACAGCCTAAAAAAGACCGCAGAGAAGAGCAGGACAGAAGGCAAGATAGAGAAATTGGATGGTTTCCCAACTCCAACTGAGTCAGAAAATCACAGCGTGGCTTCATTCCTTTGTTTGAAGTAAATTCCCAGAACATCAGACACACCCATACTCACATGTAAGTAGAAAAACACTTTCTAAAGCCAGATGAAAACGGTATCTGTGTTGGCTTTCTGTTGCATGTCTATGCCTCCTAAATCCACCTTAACTGAAAATTAACTTCACTGAAGGTCAACTTTGGTGAACTGTAATCTTCCTCGAAACAGAGAGAGACGCCAAGGCAAATCAAAGGGGCAAGTTTGTGTTAAGATTTGTCAGGCAACAAGATGAGGAAAGAATTCATTAATAAAGTGTAAAAACTTTAAGTGACAAATAATTCTTTTTTAATGATTTGTACTTGATTGCTCTTCAATGATTTCAGTAATGGCCTAAAGAGGAGTTAGATAATACAAAGAGGCTACTTCTTATGTAGAAGGGTGGTATTTTCACTCTAGCTCTGTCACTGGAAAAGTGTTTTTGTTTGTTCAGCCTGATGCCTGTTTTTGTAAGTCCTGCAAGCTAAAAATCATTTTTACATGTTTAAATGGTGGGGGCACAATTAAAAGAAGAAGAAGATTCTGTGACATTTGGAAATTATATGATATTCAAATTTCAAGGTCCATAAATAAAGTTTTATTGGAATATAGCCACACTTATTCATTTACATACTGTCAATGGCTGCTTTCACTCTAGAGTAGTAGAGTCCAGTTGCCCTTGGAGCCTTAAGAGAGACCATGCAGCCCTCAAAGACTAAAATATTTAGTATCTGGCCCTTTACAGAAAAATGTTTGCCAACATCTATGCCAGCTAGCCCATACAATTCACTATTCTCCAGTGATAATGTTCTTCTTTTATGGTTAATGATTAATACATGGTTAACTCACAAGTCAACTCTATAATCTAAAATCTTATCATTCTATTGTACAATCCAGCCATCATGCTCCTTGGTCTTTACCCAAAAGAGTTAAAAACTTTGCCCACACAAAAAACCTACACATTGGCATTTAGAGCAGCTCTATTCACAGTTGCCAAAACTTGGAACCAACCAAGATGTTCTTCAGTCTGTGAATGGATAAGTAAACTGTGGTTAAAGCAAGGAGGAATCTTAAATGCATATTACTAAGTGAAAGAAGCCAATCTGAAAAGGCTACATACTGGATGATTCCAACTATATGACATTCTGGAAAAGGCGAAACTATAGAGACAGTGAAAAGATTTGGGGGAGGGTAGCATGAACAGATGAATAGGCAGAGAGCACAGAGAACTTTTAGAGCAGTGAAAATACTCTGTATGGTTTTATAATGAAGGATACATGTCATTATGCATTTGTCCGAACTCATAGAATATACAACACCAAGAATGAACCCTAAGTTAACTATGGATATGGGGTGATTATGATATGTCAATGTAGGTTCCTTCTTGATAAAAAACAATGCACCACTCTGGTAAGTGATGTTGGTAATGGAGGAAGCTATGCATGAGTGGGGCAGGGACTAGATGGGAAATCTGTATCTTCCCTCAATTTTACTGTAAACCTACAATTGCTGTAAAGAGATAAACATCTTTTAAAAACCCTATCTTTCTTTCAGGGCGCCTGGGTGGCTCAGTTGGTTAAGCGACTGCCTTCGGCTCAGGTCATGATCCTGGAGTCCCAGGATCGAGTCCCGCATCAGGCTCCCTGCTCGGCGGGGAGTCTGCTTCTCCCTCGGACCCTCCCCCCTTTCATGTACTCTCTTTCTCATTCTCTCTCTCTCAAATAAATAAATAAAATCTTTAAAATAAATAAATAAAAATCCTATCTTTCTTTCAAGTTTCCTTTTACTAACTCCTTCTCTGCCTACTGTAAACATCAACTTATATTTTATTTAAAAAATAATTTTAGGGACGCTGGGTGGCTCAGTTGGTTAAGCGTCTGCCTTCAGCTCAGGTCATGATCCCAGGATCCCGGATCAAGTCGCACAGGGAGCCCGCTTCTCCCTCCGCCTGTTGCTCCCCCTGCTTGTGCTCGCTCACTCTCTCTCTCTCCCTGACAAATAAATAAATAAAATCCTTAAAAATTTTTTTTTTAAATGGAAAATAATTTTAAGAAAGAACAAACTTTTTAAAGGCACTGTCCCTTTCAATTTGTATATTACAGTCCTTTGTTGCACATCTCATTTCATTTACTGAATTTTATTTTTTTTTAAGATTATTTATTTATTTGAGAGAGAAGGTGCCACGCACAAGCATGAGCAGGGAGGAGGGGCAGAGGGAGAGGGAGAAGCAGGCTTCCCACTGAGCAGGGAGCCCGATGCAGGACTCGATCTCAGGATCCTAGAATCATGACCTGAGCCCAAGGCAGACGCTTAACTGACTGAGCCACCCAGGGGCCCCTCATTTACTGAATTTTAAATACTAGTGGATAAGGATTGACTGAGTCTTAACCATCTTTGAATCTAACAAAGCATGCAGACAGCTGTGACATGGTAGATGTTAAGCAATGAATGCTTTTCTTAAACAAGTATGCCATATTTGGAGGGGTCAAAACACTTATTTATTTTTTTTAACTCCCCTGGACTCCTTTCTTTTTTTTTTAAAGATTGTATTTATTTTTTGACATCCCCCTGGACTCCTTTCTTTAGTCCAAGGTCTTACTGAGCTTCCTTATCATTCCTTGTCCATTTCCCACCTGTCATGACACTGAAGACCCTCTTGCTGCCCAGATACTCTACCCAACATCATAATTACTAGAAGATGCAAACAATGAATCGTGGAATGCTACATCAAAAACTAATGATGTAATGTATGGTGATTAACAAAACATAATAATAAAAAATAAATAAATAAATAATAAATAAATAATTACTAGAAGGTGATTACATTCTTGTTTTTTTGTTTTTTGTTTTTTCTTCATCACGCCAGCTCTCAAATTTTTCTTTGTTGTGTCTCATTTCACTTGAAGGAGTCTCATGTACTGTCTTCCAAGCCCTCCAGAATATACATAAGAGACAGAGGAAAAAGGGGGAAAAAAGTTAATCTGAATTTGCTTTCTTAAGGAGCAATCCAGTCCAGCATTGTTATAAGATGATGTACCATATTTCAACAAATGATTTAAATAAAAATGATGAAGGTGACCATATCAAAAAAGCCTCATATATTGAATCATGCAAACAAGTTAAAAGCTATATGATCCTTCCCAGAGGGAAAAAAAAAATTGGAAGAATACCTTTAAAAATCTCTCCCGGGTATTAAAGTTCTATATGTTTATTGGATATAATATGAATAAGAGTGCAAAGAAAACAATAAAGATTAATCACAAGCCTCAGTGTCCTTTGGTAAAATGATTTGCATGCTTTTCCCCTATAATTTTAAGATAAAATTGAGATTCAAATTGTATTAGCAATTTTGATTCTTGTTCTTTTAACCTTGGTCAAGGACCTCTTGTCATAATGTAACAGACTGCATTCCTAACCTTGGAATTCCCAACAATCGGGAGATACAAGTCAAGCCAATCTTTGGGAGCCTGTGCGCTGGCTTCCCAGTTCCCCCGCTTCCCAGTACCCCAGTCCCACCCACATTTATGGGTATGGTTGATACCATGCTGTGGGCATTAACTGAAACCATGCTGGGAGAGAGCTTTATAAACTGTCAAGCATGCCACAGATGTGATGCAACATTTGAAGGTGTGCCCAAACATTAGCTAAATCCTAATCCTGTGCAAGAAGTGCTTGTATGTTGAGAAGCAGTCACTCTCCTCAAGGAGGCATGCCTTCTGAGGGAATGAGAATTGCATCAAAGGCAGCTGACTGGATTTCCAAACACACCCTCATTTTAGAGACAATTTTGCTTTTATTGATTCTGTCTTTGTCTATCTGAGGGAAGATTTGAGGTAATTACTTGAATACTTCAAGCCCCAAACCCCTAACTAACTTCCTTACCACACTGATGACTTCATTAGGAAATACTTGTGGGAGACCCATTTACCTGCATAGTTATTTCACTTCTTCCTCACTTTTCCTACTGGAGGCAGAATTCCGTCCTTCTCTCCCTGTGCCCTTTTGTCCTCTTGTCAAACTTCAGGAATGAATTACAGAAAGGAAGGTTCTTGTTGCCTCATTCCCTTCCAAGACGTTTTTTTTTTCTAATGCTTTCCTTCCACCAAAATAAGAATTAAAAGTGATATTTCATTTGACAGCTGGTAACTAATCCCACCTTAGCAGGAAGGAGAACAGGAAGCCAGCAAAGGAATTTTCCATTCCGATGTCCCTTTCAATTTTTTTCCACATCAGGTACTTTTCAAAATCTAGACATTTCCAGTGAGTCTGTATATCTTCTTGTTTTGTCTACCAGAGTCACTTGTCCTTTAACTTCTTCTATGCCAATGAAAAACCTCACTGAACTGATGTTTGTAATTGAAGGAGGGAGAACTTGAGAGCTTTTGAAATTCCAAAGGGAATATAACTGAAATGGGATTCTTTGGCTTATGCAAACGGGATTTTTGCTTTTGTAAAGATAAAGTTCACCCAGCGAGTCCCTCAAACCACACATCAAAATGCTTCATATTGTAATGAGAACTACAACTTTGACTCCTGAAATAAGTCTCTGCTCAACCATCTCCCCTCCCTTCCTGCCTTCCATCTTTCCTTCCTTCTTCCCTCCCTTCTTCCCTTTCCCCATCCCTTCCTTCTTCCCTTCCTCTCTCCCTGCCTCCCTCCCCCATTCATTTCTTCCTTTCTTTTCTGTTTAAATACTAAAGGGCTCCGTGTATTTTAATATGTTCTGAGCCTTCCAGAATGTATATGATAAGAAGTGGAAGAAAAAGTAAAGAGCCAAGGAAAGAGTCAACTTGAATTTGTTTCTTAAGAAACAATCCAGTTCAGCATTTTCAGAAGACAATGCATGATATTCCAACGAATGATTTTTTTTTTTTTAAGATTTATTTGAGAGAGAGAAAGAGAACACATGCCTGCGTGAGCAGAGGGAGGGGCAGAGGGAGAGGAAGAGAGAGAATCTCAAGCAGACACCCCGCTAAGCACAAAGCCCGAGGTGGGGGCTCGATCCCATGACCCCCAAGAACATGACCTGAGCCGAAATCAATAGTCAGATGCTCAACCGACTGAGTCACCCAGGCGCCCCTCAAAGAATGATTTTTTTTTCATGATGAAATTATAATTTCCTAAAGTGGGTGATTTGGACAAAATGTGAAAGAAATATATTCATGTAAACTGGTATCATTTCAAATGAAACAATTTAATTAAGATGATGTCTACAGCAACACGTTAAATTCTATATAAACAGCATTTAACATTGCTCTGTTTTTGTGAAGTTTTTTTCTGAAAATGTTTTTGAAATTTCCAAGTGCATATTTTTACTGAAGCAATAATAATTAGAACCTAAATAAAAGCAATAAGAAACATTTATTGAGGGCATACTAATAGCAGGGACTGTTTTAGACATTTTTGATGTATTAACTCATTTATTTTTCTCACTTAACCAGTGGGTAAGCTGAGGAAGCCACAGGCATCTTATAGTATCTGCTTAAGGCCCTACATCTAGTCAATAATGGCCCCAGGGTATGAACCCAGGCAGTCTGGCTATAGAACCAGAGATCTGAACCACTTCTTTCTGCCTAGGTATCTATCAGCTGAGCAAATCTTTCCTTGGTTTAACAATTATATTGTCTTTTTTTTTTAAGATTTTATTTATTTATTTGGGAGAGGGAATGAGATAGAGAGAGTATGAGAGAGGGGAGGGTCAGAGGGAGAAGCAGACTCCCTGCTGAGCAGGGAGCCCGATGCGGACCTCGATCCAGGGACTCCAGGATCATGACCTGAGCCGAAGGCAGTCGCTTAACCAACTGAGCCACCCAGGTGCCCCAACAATTATATTGTCTTGATTCAATATCAACAAAGAGCCCCAGACTGAATTTTATCAGCCCCCAGATGAAAGTAAAATCATTTCAGATTATAGTAACTAGAGATCAGTTTTTGCATCTCTAGTTCTAAATACGGTCAGCTAATAAAATAGGCAAATACAACTAAATTATAATGAAAATCTCAAAATCTGAAGTTTAGACTATCTCTTTTTGACAGATTTAAAGCTCAGTGTAAGGCAAACATATCGGGTAAATTTATTTCTTAGCATAAGATTTTTGTATGCTTATTTAGTGTGTGCTAAATAATTCACCCAACTCAGAACAATTCCTATCCGTAAGTAACTCCCCACTCTGCCTCCAGTACCCAGCAACAGAGTGCCCCTGCCTGAGCTCTAGACTCCCTAAGAGATCCGATGTGAAGGTCACTGCCGTCTCCTTCCAGGTCCTTTCAAACCCTGACCACATTTCATTTGAGTTTCATCATCATAGTTCGTATTCTGGTGATAAAGTCCACTCTCTGCCTATTTCATCTATTTACCCGTTTAAATAAACTCAAGTTCCTAGGACTTTTGGATCACTCACATACCAAAAACAAACACCACTAAATTACAACTCCTTGAATTTTTTCACTGAATCTTACACCTGTTATATAATAAGACAGATATGGAATTAGAATTTATATGCTTTTCTAGAAGAGATTGAAAGGTAAGGAAGGAGGGAGGAGAAAAAAGAATAGGGCAGAAGGGAAGGAGATAGGAAAGCATCGTTATCTGTTAGAATAGGATTTAGGTCTAAAATATATTATATATTTATATATAATTAACACATTTTAATATAGATATATTATTAGTTATATTAATTACATTATATAATTATGTTTGTTATTATAACAATCATAATTATATAATGTAATTAATATAACTAATTAATTATAAATATATTAATATATATTAATTTGATTTAGCACACATTTACTGAGCACCAGGCACAGGCAATGTGTATATAGTGTTCATAACACTACAGTTATGAACTTGAATAAGACATGGTCCCCTGCCTGCCTGCCCTCAAGAAGTTATTAGTCTAGTAGGAAAATACAATTAAGTATGGAAACAACAACAACAAAACTGCTGGATTTCAGGTAATAGGAATGCTTAAAAGAAGTACAAACCCAACTGGTAAGGGATCAAAGCAGGGACAATTTAATCCACTGGTGGAGATCCCCAAAAGCGGCATGCGAGTGGTAATTTCATGAAGTTTCAAGAGGTAGGAAAGGTTATACATGTATTCTGAACCTAAAGAAAAACATGAACGAAGACAGAACAGAGAAACTCTTGGGGAAACAAGAGTGTTGCAGGTTGATGTGGGTTTGGGGCAACTCTAATAAAGCAAAGGCTGAGGGGCGCCCGGGTGGCTCAGTCGAATAAGCCTCTGCCTTCAGCTCAGGTCATGATCCGAGGGTCCTGGGATACAGCCCAGCATCAGGCTTCCTGCTCAGCAGGGAGCCTGCTTCTGCCTCTGCCCCTTCCCCTGCTCATGCTCTCTCTCCCTCTCCCTCTCTCTCTCTCTCAAATAAATAAATAAAATCTTAAAAAATATATAAATAAAGCAGAGGTTGAAAACGGTGGTGCCAGACCCTGGAAGAGCTTCATTGTCCACTGAGGATGTTGTGTTGGGTGTGGGAGGCAACATGGAGCCACTGGAGGCTGGAGTCAGAATGGGAATCTGCCCACAAATCTAAGTGGAAAGAGACAATTGGGCAGGAGGAGGGGTGCCTACAAAAAGGGGGTGGAATGAATCAGAAGTCATTTATTAATGAGAGCTGAAGTTAGTGAGTCGAGCGAGAATTGGGCAAACATAAACGGAATAAAAATGGTTTTATGTTATTTAGCAGTTGATAAAACTAAGCAATAAGGGAGAAAACAGCCAAAGATAATTCTCAGTTTTCATTATCTGAGTACGTGGGAGGAATTCTGCTGAAGATTCATTACATCTTAATGAGAATAATATTTTCCAATGGCAGCAAGTAAGTACAAGCAGCCAATGCAGGGGCAACATTATTAGAGAAAAAGTCAGGAAATTGGGTTCTACCTCTGCACTGACAACTAACCACAGACATGACCCTTGTCAAGACACTTTATTTCTTCGCATCTTAGTTTCCTAGCATGCCAGTAAGAGTTGGATGATAAATAAAATTTTATTGTTCCATATTATAATGAAGTTTCATAAATAAGAACAGGGATTATGTCTTTTGTTTTATTCTACACTGCAAAGTCAGTGCCTAATACAGTACCTCAACTGTAATATGTGCTCAATAAATACATGCCTAATGAATGAATGAATGAATGAATCAACAAAAGATTGTGTGTTTATATCAAGGCAAAAGGACCGATTGATTCAACATGTTTTTTAAGATTATATTTATCTATTTGAGAGAGAACAAGAGCGAGAGAGATCACAGAGGGAGAGGGAGGAGCAGACTCGCCACTGAGCAGGGAGCCCGATGTGGGGCTCGATCCCAGGACCCCGAAATCATGACCCGCACTGAAGGCAGACACTTAACCGACTGAGCCACCGCAGCGCCCCTTGTTTTTGTTTTTAAGTCAAAGGAGACATTTGAAGTTTTAGCTTCATTATTAGAGCTGGATTTGACACTAAAAAATTATAGTCACACTTCTATAGTCTTCAAAGTTTTTGCTATTACTCACATGTAAATATTCCCAGCAATTATTACTCTTCAAAATGGAAAATTTCTGTACATTTCTGTAGATCTCTTTTTCCCATTGCTATCTCTCCAGGTTGCTAATGCTATATAAAATAGAGATCTAATTGAGGCTGAATTGGAAGGAGTTACTTTGAAATTTCACTGGTTTGGAAATCTTGCATTTGGTTGTGGATTTCTATAGTGCTGTTTGAAGATAAAATACAGCTTGAATGGTTTTTTTCCTACAATAAATTGGCTGACTATATTTATAATGCCCAGTTATTTTGGTACCTTGTAAATCACAATCCAGCTTAGAAAGCAACACATTTCACATTTCAACTATTGCTTTGATTCACAAGGACAAAGAATGAAGGAGCCAAATCTTAGCAGAACTGTGTAGACAAACCTCTGCACACAATTGCTCTAGAAAGTGTATTCACAATTTCTCCTTTCCTGATCTATGAGTTTCAAAAGCAGGTTGCTAAGTATTAATACGTTCTATCCCCCACAACAGAAACACACATTACAAAATATCTGAATATTTAGTACAATGTATACAAAATACCTAGATGATAGATTGTTTGCCTGTAATAAAGATGTTTGAACATTGTATCTAATGGCTTATATACTATCTTATCCTAATCCTAACCCCTATTTCTTTCTTATTTAAAATTTAATAATATAATGAATTGGATATGCAAACAGTTCAGTGTATGTTATAGACTAAGACTATAATAAGATAAAACCGGACCTTCATAAGATGCTTTGATAAGTCAGAAGATAAATCATAAGATAAATAATACTTTGTGAGATTATATCTAATACTATCCCAAATAAGTAAATGTAGTAAATAAGTATAAAGTAAATAAGCAAATTATTCATTTCAATAAATTATAAATCACAGAATGTTTTACAGTGAATTGCACTCACATTACAGAAAAGATGTAATTATATTGTTTATCCACAGAGTATTTTAATAAGCTCAGAGTTAGAGAGCATTATATTCCTAATAGTGAATCTAGATGGGGTTTAAATGAATCTATTCTCCTCTCTTATGCAAACTGATATCTCTATGAAGGGGGGTTTGATAGAAGAAAGAGTTGTCACTGTGCATATATGTGCAACAAAGCGTGTGTCTGCTTTGATGGAAAAGCTAAGAAACTAATGAAGTAACATTCCTGTTGGTTACAGGAATAGAATGTTCTTGAGCGGGTGAGATGGCTAGGCTCTCTTAAAAACAGGAAATAAGAATGTTAGCACTACATTTCCAATTACTGAACCCATCTATTTTATTTCGCCTGCCCACAGAGCAGAAAGGCATACATTGTTCTAGCAGGGCAGAATAGGCAAGATTGACCTTGAACCAATTTTCACAAAATAGAACCCAGTGAAAGAAAACGCAGGGATCCCCAAATGCATACTGAAAAGTAATCCATTTTTCACTCATCAGATAGCAACACTTAATGACTTGGGTCACCCAACTTCGCTCTCCTATGGCCTTAATGAAAAGGCCAGTTCATTCCATTAGGAAATCAGTGAGATGAATTGTAATGAAAAACCATGATTCTTTGCCAGGATTTAGCAAAGGCCATGAATAGCCCAGCTTAAAAGTTGAATTTCTTGTTTTGCTTCCTGTGTGGCTCTCTTTGAAAAGACAAGAAAATGGTCCATTTGGCCTTTGGAAAACCCATCTCAGAATGTGAGGCATTGCCAACTGGTAGGTTCATCCTAGGTAAATGAAACCACAGGGGCATTAGGAATAAAATGATCAGAGGGCAAATTTGCAAATGAAGACAAAGTAACATGTTTAGATTTTCTTGCTAATGCAGTGAGGGCAGTGAACAGATCCTATTTCACAGGAAACAGTACCTTCTGGGCATGGAGTCCTGGCACATCCCCATCACCCCTGAGGTCTCCTCTTTGGTGTAGTAGTTCTGCTATAACATGACCTAAGTGTTCTTAAAAATCCACCATGCTATGCATGATCTAGGAGAAAAAAAAAGGACATACAGGGAAAATAGGGTGGGGCCATAATACTCAAAAGTTTTGTCAGTAATGTGTTAAAAAAAACCAGGATGCTAATTGAAAGGATGGCAGAGTTTTACACTTGGTCAGTATTAAGGAATGTATAAATACTACAAAAAACAAGGCGCTTTGCCTTGAGAAAGGTCTGAGGTTTACTTGTGGACGTGGGCCTCAGAAGAAGAGTGTATAGCTTATGAGTTTATTGCAAAGTGGTGGAAGGAAGATTATCTGAAATCTGATGGAAAGTTGTAATACCGGGGATGGGGGGATGAGCCCATAACACATGCGGGGCCCTAAAATGACTGGGAGATGTCCAAGGATAGTGTGGATTGGTTCTGTGTATTCCTGTGCCGCTCACGTGCGGTAGGTACAGTTGTTTTCATTCACCCAGTGTTTCCTGAGCACAAAATCACATATAGGCAAACACAAAGCTTTGCTCAAATTACATGTTATGCTCACATTTTTCCTTTGTATATCAAGCGCACGGAACTAATTCACATTTTCAGAATAAGTGTTACCCAGAACTGACTGCATATTCTCAGATTACATTTATTTAATGCCTAACCAGTCAAATGAAGAGTTAAAGTTTTTCTTATCTTTGTGGAGATTTCCAGATAGCTGTTCAGTGTTGTGTTGACATATTATACCATTCTACCTCTAAATTCTGTTAGCTGGCCCCAATAATACCGTTCCCTTACTCAGAATAGAGGACCATAATTATGGTAGAATTGAAGACATTGATCAAGAGCTTCCTGTCTTCTTGTATGATGGAGTGCCTTATTGACTGGATTATATTACCCTTCCAACTCCTCTTCCATCTTCTATCCAGTTTTTTTTTTTTTTATTCTTCTATTTCTGCCAGATCTCAATCACAGTATTCTATAACCTATCAACTTATTATTGCTATATTCTGAAAGTTTATTCAGCAATCTCTTATACTTGAAATGTCCTTTTCTTGTTTCATTTAAAGTTGGGTTTTGTTGTTACTGTTTTGGTTTTTTGGTGTTGTTCCAATTCTGTGACAGTAATCCACTTACTTAAAATATCCAAAGCAAATGCTTTTCACTATATCTCATCTGGTTTTTCAATAATGTGCAGAGTTCAGAATCTTTTCTGTCTAGGAATCTTATTCACTCTTTGGAAACGATTTTACAAGGATCCAACGTAAATATAAAATAACAGGAACACCCACACCATGTTTGGCCTCTTTTCCATCGTGTTTTTAATGCTAATAATCCAAGACAACAGCCTGTAAAATATGCACACACGTATGTACATTGCAGATCTTCTTGTAAACATCCCTTCTGTGATTAAATTGATTCCTGAGGAATTGGTTAAGACAAGCAGTACCAAAGGTCACTTTCAAAACTTCCTGTGCCCCTGAGAATGTTTTGTGTTAATAATATGCATTAGTTTTATAGCCACTTAAGATGACCTCGTTTATGTCAAACCAGAAACAGAGAGCCAAGATTAAAACTAGGGGAAAATCCTACCACTTCTATAGAATCAAATGAATGCAGACTTCTGGAAACAAAAGAAAGCTGAGTTTTGAAAGATTCACAGAAAGTCTCAATCTCTTGCTATTTTATCCCGAAGCCTACACAAAAGCAGAAAGCAACAGAAAATTGTGCCATCCAGGGACAGAGGCCGTGTATTGATCAGACAGGATGATAGATGAGAAACAGAGGAAAGAGACTTGGGATCACAATTGTAAAAAAGCAAAGCAAAACAGAAGAGTTGGATTCTCAATGCTAATAAGCTTGCTAAGCAGGACTTCTTTGCCATTGTAAGGAAAGTAGAAACCTTAGAGAACTTTTTAAACTTCTTCACATTTAGGGACGTGTGTTTCTTAATTTTCTTGAATACAAATAGGCAAATATCAATCAATCAATCCCAGGCCCTTTTGGGGCAACTTTGCTTGAATCACCAAATGGGGATACCATGTGAGATCAATTTTGGCTTTCTTGAGTGAAAAGAAAATCAGCAGATGTTTCACACAGGGAACATGATTTCCCTGACAGTATTAAACCCTCTTACCTATATCTCTTTGAAGACAAATGTTTCCATTTCCTTTATGGAGCCAATATGTTTTGCTTTCTCAGAGTAACACAACACAATTCCATAAACCATAGATGGCTGGTGAGTCTGGTGAGTCACTTCTTTTTTTTTTTTTTTCCTAAAGATCAGAGATTATCAGAGCTTGAAATTTGAATGTTGTGTAACTACCCCAACTCTCCAACATTGCTCATGAAATTCTGAAATTTTAAGCAGAGAAGGAAAACATGTACAAAAAAATATCAGATTCTTTTTAAAGTGGGAACTCAAATTACCAATGTCCTGCCTTTATGGGCTGTTGTCATAGTCTACATGGGAGACGTCTCTCATATGATTGTAATTACCAACATAACCGAGCTATTAGAGTATGCCATCAGGGCCTGCCTGCAATAGTGCCTAAGGTGATTTGTTTTAAAAAGAAGAGGGGGGGGGGGGCGGAGCAAGATGGCGGAGGAGTAGGAGACCTGGATTTCATCTGGTCTCAGGAATTCAGCTGGATAGGGATCAAACCATTCTGAACACCTACAAACTCAACAGGAGATCGAAGAAAAGAAGAGCAACAACTCTCTCATCAGAAAAGCGACCACTTTCTGGAAGCAGGGACCCAACAAGCGGCAGATCCGGGGAGACTCACCTTCTTCCCCCGGGAGGAGCCACGCGGGAGTGCACCGCAGGGATCTGCTGGGTTTGGAGACTCCACCCGGGGTCGGGTGCCAGAGATAGAAACGCGCGGTCACAGGCCGGGTGAGCACGGAGTGCGGCTGGAGACCGGGGAGACGGGAGTGACTGACGGCTTTTCTCTGGGGGCTCACTGAGGAGCGGGGCCCTGAGTTCTCGGCTCCTCCGGGGCGGAGATTGGGAGGCTGCCATTTTCACTCTCCGCCTCCAAAGCTGTACGGAAAGCTCGCAGGGAACAAAAGCCCCGGAGAGCAAACCCGAGCAGATTACTTAGCCGGGAGGTGGCAAGGGCGGGGCAATTCCGCCTCCGGCAGAGACATTTGGAAACCACGGCAGCAGGCCCCTCCCCAGAAGATCAGCGAGAACAGCCAGCCAAGACCAAGTTTACCCATCAATGAGAACGGCAGAACTCCAGCTCTAGGGGACTACTGCACCTAGAATTCATGGCTTTTTTACCATGATTCTGTAGTCTTTCAAAGTTAATTTTTTTTTTAACTGTCTTTTTTCTTTTTTTTTCTTTTTGAATTTTTCTTTTTCCCTTTTTCAACCAACATCTTATCAATCCCTTTTTTTTAAAAAAAAAACATTTTTATTTTTCATTTTTAGAGTCATATTCTATCCCTTCATAGTAGTTACCCGTATTTTTGGCTTATATATATAAGTTGTTCTCTCTTTAAAATTTTGAGATAGTTTTTTCTAACAGATCAAAATATACCCTAAATCTCTAGTATATGGTGTTTTCTATTCCCCTGCCTGATCACATCCTCTCCCTTTTTTTTTCTTTTTTTAAATCCTCTTCTTTCTTTTTTCAAACAACTTCTTATCAATTCCTTTTATAAAATTTTTTATAATTTCCATCTTTACAGCAATATTCCATCCCTTCATCATATCAACCCTTATTTTTGTACATATATAAGTTTTTCTTTCTTTAAAATTTTGGGAGACACTTTCTTCTAAAAGACCAAAATACACCCCAAATCTAGTGTGTGGCACTGATCTAGATACCAGCCTGATCATATTTGATCACATTCTGGTTTTTTTGTTGTTGTTGTTTTGTTTTGTTTTTGTTTTTATCTTTATCTTTTTCTTTTTTTTCTTTTTCTTTTTTCTCTCTTTCCCTTTCGTTTCCCACTTCTTCAGGTTTTTTCTGATTTGTTTAGAGTATATTTTCTGGGGACGTTGTTACTCTGCTAGCATTTTGTTCTCTCATTAATCTATTCTCCTCTGCACAAAATGACAAGACGGAAAAAATCACCTCAACAAAAAGAACAAGAGGTAGTACCGACTGCCAGGGACCTACTCAATACGGACATTAGTACAATGTCAGATCTAGAGTTCAGAATCATCACTTTAAAGATACTAGCTGGGCTTGAAAAAAATATGGAAGTTATTAGAGAAACCCTTTCTGGAGAAGTAAAAGAACTAAAATCCAACCAAGTAGAAATCAAAAAGGCTATTAACGAGGTGCAATCTGCTAGAATAAATGAAGCAGAAGAGAGAATCAGTAATATAGAAGATGAAATGATGGAAAATAAAGAAGCTGAGAAAAAGAGAGATAAACAACTACTGGATCACGAGGGCAGAATTAGAGAGATAAGCGATACCATAAGACGAAACAACATTAGAATAATTGGGATCCCAGAAGAAGAAAGAGAGAGAGGGGCAGAAGGTATAATGGAGCAAATTATAGCAGAGAACTTCCCTAATTTGGGGAAGGAAACAGGCATCAAAATCCAGGAAGCACAGAGAACCCCTCTCAAAATCAATAAAAATAGGTCAACACCCCGACATCTAATAGTAAAACTTACGAGTCTCATAGACAAAGAGAAAATCCTGAAAGCAGCTCGGGAGAAGAGATATGTAACCTACAAGGGTAGAAACATTAGATTGGCAACAGACCTATCCACAGAGACCTGGCAGGCCAGAAAGGACTGGCAGGATATATTCAGAGCACTAAATGAGAAAAATATGCAGCCAAGAATACTATATCCAGCTAGGCTGTCATTGAAAATTGAAGGAGAGATAAAAAGCTTCCAGGACAAACAAAAACTAAAGGAATTTGCAAACACAAAACCAGCCCTACAGGAAATCTTGAAAGGGGTCCTCTAAGCAAAGAGAGAGCCTAAAAGCAACATAGACCAGAAAGGAACACAGACAATATACGGTAACAGTCACCTTACAGGCAATACAATGGCACTAAATTCCTATCTTTCAATAGTTACCCTGAATGTAAATGGGCTCAATGCCCCAATCAAAAGACACAGGCTATCAGACTGGATTAAAAAACAAGACCCATCGATATGCTGTCTGCAAGAGACTCATTTTCGACCCAAAGACAGCCCCAGATTGAAAGTGAGGGGGTGGAAAACCATTTACCCTGCTAATGGACACCAAAAGAAAGCTGGGGTAGCAATCCTTATATCAGACAAATTAGATTTTAAACCAAAGACTGTAATAAGAGATGAGGAAGGACACTATATCCTACTTAAAGGATCTATCCAACAAGAAGATCTAACAATTGTAAATATCTATGCCCCTAACATGGGAGCAGCCAATTATATAAGCCAATTAATAACAAAAGCAAAGAAACACATCGACAACAATACAATAATAGTGGGGGACTTTAACACCCCCCTCACTGAAATGGACAGATCGTCTAAGCAAAAGATCAACAAGGAAATAAAGACTTTAAATGACACACTGGACCAAATGGACTTTACAGACATATTCAGAACATTCCACCCCAAAGCAACAGAATACACATTCTTCTCTAGTGCCCATGGAACATTCTCCAGAATAGATCACATCCTAGGTCATAAATCAGGTCTCAACCGGTACCAAAAGATTGGAATCATTCCCTGCCTATTTTCAGACCACAATGCTTTGAAACTAGAGCTCAATCACAAGACAAAAGTCAGAAAGAACTCAAATACATGGAGGCTAAAGAGCATCCTACTGAAGAACGAATGGGTCAACCAGGAAATTAAAGAAGAATTAAAAAACTACATGGAAACCAATGAAAATGAAAACACAACTATTCAAAATCTTTGGGATGCAGCAAAGGCAGTCCTAAGAGGAAAGTATATAGCAATACAAGCCTTTCTCAAGAAGCAGGAAAGGTCTCAAGTATACAACCTAACCCTACACCTAAAGGAGCTGGAGAAAGAACAGCAAATA
>NC_058417.1:49595007-49694163 GCF_002201575.2 Neomonachus schauinslandi | reverse complement strand
GACAAACAAAAACTAAAGGAATTTGCAAACACAAAACCAGCCCTACAGGAAATCTTGAAAGGGGTCCTCTAAGCAAAGAGAGAGCCTAAAAGCAACATAGACCAGAAAGGAACACAGACAATATACGGTAACAGTCACCTTACAGGCAATACAATGGCACTAAATTCCTATCTTTCAATAGTTACCCTGAATGTAAATGGGCTCAATGCCCCAATCAAAAGACACAGGCTATCAGACTGGATTAAAAAACAAGACCCATCGATATGCTGTCTGCAAGAGACTCATTTTCGACCCAAAGACAGTCCCAGATTGAAAGTGAGGGGGTGGAAAACCATTTACCCTGCTAATGGACACCAAAAGAAAGCTGGGGTAGCAATCCTTATATCAGACAAATTAGATTTTAAACCAAAGACTGTAATAAGAGATGAGAAAGGACACTATATCCTACTTAAAGGATCTATCCAACAAGAAGATCTAACAATTGTAAATATCTATGCCCCTAACATGGGAGCAGCCAATTATATAAGCCAATTAATAACAAAAGCAAAGAAACACATCGACAACAATACAATAATAGTGGGGGACTTTAACACCCCCCTCACTGAAATGGACAGATCGTCTAAGCAAAAGATCAACAAGGAAATAAAGACTTTAAATGACACACTGGACCAAATGGACTTCACAGACATATTCAGAACATTCCACCCCAAAGCAACGGAATACACATTCTTCTCTAGTGCCCATGGAACATTCTCCAGAATCGATCACATCCTAGGTCATAAATCAGGTCTCAACCAGTACCAAAAGATTGGAATCATTCCCTGCCTATTTTCAGACCACAATGCTTTGAAACTAGAGCTCAATCACAAGACAAAAGTCAGAAAGAACTCAAATACATGGAGGCTAAAGAGCATCCTACTGAAGAACGAATGGGTCAACCAGGAAATTAAAGAAGAATTAAAAAACTACATGGAAACCAATGAAAATGAAAACACAACTATTCAAAATCTTTGGGATGCAGCAAAGGCAGTCCTAAGAGGAAAGTATATAGCAATACAAGCCTTTCTCAAGAAGCAGGAAAGGTCTCAAGTATACAACCTAACCCTACACCTAAAGGAGCTGGAGAAAGAACAGCAAATAAAGCCTAAACCCAGCAGGAGAAGAGAAATAATAAAGATCAGAGCAGAAATCAATGAAATAGAAACTAAAAGAACAGTAGAACAGATCAACGAAACTAGGAGCTGGTTCTTTGAAAGAATTAACAAGATTGATAAACCCCTGGCCAGACTTATCAAAAAGAGAAAAGAAATGACCCAAATCAACAAAATCATGAATGAAAGAGAGATCACAAACAACACCAAAGAAATACAAACAATTATAAGAACATATTATGAGCAACTCTATGCCAGCAAATTAAATAACCTGGAAGAAATGGATGCATTCCTAGAGATGTACCAACTACCAAAACTGAACCAGGATGAAATAGAAAACCTGAACAGACCTATAACCACTAAGGAAATTGAAGCAGTCATCAAAAATCTCCCAAAAAACAAAAGCCCAGGGCCAGGTGGCTTCCCAGGGGAATTCTACCAAACATTTCAAGAAGAATTAATACCTATTCTTCTGAAACTGTTCCAAAAAATAGAAATGGAAGGAAAACTTCCAAACTCATTTTATGAGGCCAGCATTACCTTGTTCCCAAAACCAGACAAAGACCCCATCAAAAAGGAGAATTACAGACCAATATCCTTGATGAACATGGATGCAAAAATTCTCACCAAAATACTAGCCAATAGGATCTAACAGTACATTAAAAGGATTATTCACCACGACCAAGTGGGATTTATCCCTGGGCTGCAAGGTTGGTTCAACATCCACAAATCAATCAACATGATACAATACATTAACAAAAGAAAGAACAAGAATCATATGATCCTCTCAATAGATGCAGAAAAAGCATTTGACAAAGTACAGCATCCTTTCTTGATCAAAACTCTTCAGAGTATAGGGATAGAGGGTACATACCTCAATATCATAAAAGCCATCTATGAAAAACCTACAGCGAATATCATTCTCAATGGGGAAAAACTGAGAGCTTTCCCCCTAAGGTCAGGAACGCGGCAGGGATGTCCACTATCACCATTGCTATTCAACATAGTATTGGAAGTCCTAGCCACAGCAATCAGACAACAAAAAGAAATCAAAGGCATCCAAATTGGCAAGGAAGAAGTCAAACTCTCACTCTTTGCAGATGATATGATACTTTATGTGGAAGACCCAAAAGACTCCACCCCAAAACTGCTAGAACTCATAACAGGAATTCAGTAAAGTGGCAGGATATAAAATCAATGCACAGAAGTCAGTGGCATTCCTATACACCAACAACAAGACAGAAGAAAGAGAAATTAAGGAGTCGATCCCATTTACAATTGCACCCAAAACCATAAGATACCTAGGAATAAATCTAACCAAAGAGACAAAGGATCTGTACTCAGAAAACTATAAAATACTCATGAAAGAAATGGAGGAAGACACAAAGAAATGGAAAAACGTTCCATGCTCATGGATTGGAAGAACAAATATTGTGAAGATGTCCATGCTACCTAGAGCAATCTACACATTCAATGCAATCCCCATCAAAATACCATCCACTTTTTTCAAAGAAATGGAACAAATAATCCTAAAATTTGTATGGAACCAGAAAAGACCCCGCATAGCCAGAGGAATGTTGAAAAAGAAAAGCAAAGCCGGTGGCATCACAATTCCGGACTTCCAGCTCTATTACAAAGCTGTCATCATTAAGACAGCATGGTGCTGGCACAAAAACAGACACATAGATCAATGGAACAGAATAGAGAGCCCAGAAATGGACCCTCAACTCTATGGTCAACTCATCTTTGACAAAGCAGGAAAGAATGTCCAGTGGAACAAAGTCTCTTCAACAAATGGTGTTGGGAAAATTGGAGAGCCACATGCAGAAGAATGAAACTGGACCATTTCCTTACACCACACACAAAAATAGACTCCAAATGGTTGAAAGACCTCAATGTGAGACAGGAGTCCATCAAAATCCTAAAGGAGAACACAGGCAGCAACCTCTTTGACCTCAGCCGCAGCAACTTCTTCCTAGAAACATCGCCAAAGGCAAGGGAGGCAAGGGCAATAATGAACTATTGGGACTTCATCAAGATAAAAAGCTTTTGCAAAGCAAAGGAAACAGTCAACAAAACCAAAAGACAACCGACAGAATGGGAGAAGATATTTGCAAATGACATATCAGATAAAGGGCTAGTATCCAAAATCTATAAAGAACTCATCAAACTCAACACCCAAAGAACAAAGAATCCAATCAAGAAATGGGCAGAAGACATGAACAGACATTTTTCCAAAGAAGACATCCAAATGGCCAACAGACACATGAAAAAGTGCTCAATATCGCTCAGCATCAGGGAAATCCAAATCAAAACCTCAATGAGATACCACCTCACACCAGTCAGAATGGCTAAAATTAACAAGTCAGGAAACGGCAGATGTTGGCGGGGATGCGGAGAAAGGGGAACCCTCCTACACTGTTGGTGGGAATGCAAGCTGGTGCAGCCACTCTGGAAAACTGTATGGAGGTTCCTCAAAAAGTTGAAAATAGAGCTACCATATGATCCAGCAATTGCACTACTGGGTATTTACCCCAAAGATACAAAAGTAGGGATCCAAAGGGGTACGTGCACCCCGATGTTTATAGCAGCAATGTCCACAATAGCCAAACTGTGGAAAGAGCCAAGATGTCCATCAACAGATGAATGGATAAAGAAGATGTGGTATATATATACAATGGAATATTATGCAGCCATCAAAAGGAATGAGATCTTGCCATTTGCAACGATGTGGATGGAACTGGAGGGTATTATGTTGAGTGAAATAAGTCAAACAGAGAAAGACATGTATCATATGATCTCACTGATATGAGGAATTCTTAATTGCAGGAAACAAACTGAGGGTTGCTGGAGTGGGGGGTGGGGTGGGAGGGATGGGGTGACTGGGTGATAGACACTGGGGAGGGTATGTGCTCTGGTAAGCGCTGTGAATTGTGCAAGACTGTTGAATCTCAGATCTGTACCTCTGAAACAAATAATGCAATATATGTTAAGAAAAAAAAAAAAGAAGAAGAAGAAGAAGGTAGCGGAAGGGGAAGAATGAAGCGGGGGAAATCGGAGGGGTAGACGAACCATGAGAGATGATGGACTCTGAAAGACAAACTGAGGGTTCTAGAGGGGAGGGGGTGGGAGGATGAGTTAGCCTGGTGGTGGGTATTGAGGAGGGCATGTTCTGCATGGAGCACTGGGTGTTATGCACAAACAATGAATCATGGAACAGTTCATCTAAAACTAATGATGTAATGTATGGGGATTAACATAAGAATAAAAAAAAAAAAGAACAACAACAACAAAAAAAAAATTAAAAAAATTAAAATCACCAAAAAAAAAAAAAAAAAGAAGAGGGAGAGCTGCAGATGAATGGACATAGGAAACTGAATTGTGCAAATTTTTCAGCTTGGCAGCTTCGACTCAAATCTAGCTCATGGGGCCCAGCTCAGGTATCAGTAACTGGAGGAGAGCAAGGGATAGTAATCAGTCGAAAATACTCCTGTCAGATCTCTTCTAAGCTTGTGACGGGTGATGTACTGTATAGTTAGTTCCTCCAGGAGAGAGGGCAAGAAATAGAAGAGTTTAGCTGTGGGAATGGCCAACTGAAACGCCCCAATGTAAGTCGACATTATTTGAGTATAAAGGAAAAAGATAAAGAAATAGCATGTAACTGTTGTGCAGAAAATATACCCAGGATTTCTCATCATTTCTACTGTAGCAGATTTTTACTCTTTATTTTAGATTACTATTTATTTTCTTTGCTTTTTTAACTAGACATAGATGCTGTTGTTAATTGCTAATTTCCTCACTCAGACTGTTTCGGGTACTGATACATGCAATATGCAAGCACTTCTGAGCTCTGTTTTAGATGCCATGATCTTGAATGATTTGCTTGAATCCACTCCCTGAAATACGCTGACCTATTGGCTTGTCCCCTGGTACTTTACCACTTGTCCAGATAGAGTGTGGATTTTCTATCCTTATTTGGTTACCATATTTGGAGACAGTGCCTCTCTTTCAAATAGGTTGGTCCCATTGCCAGGTTAAGTCCTCAGTGCAAGTCTACTGTTGGTTTTCTGTACTTCCATTTGGGCCTATGAAAGGAAAATGCCAGTGGGATTGGGGAACACAGCTTGGGCCCCTGATGCATAGGCAGCACTCTGCATGTGTCAATAAAACAACGGGTTAATGAATCAACTTGGCAAAGTCAAACTGTTGAGTCATCTGAACATGCAGACATAGCTTGTGCTATGAGAAGCACCAATCTCCATGCATCATGAATTAATGGGAAGCAGATTGCTACCAGTTCCTTCAAATTAGTCAGGAATGGGCAAAATAGCTTCTACTAATAACCATTTCCCAGCAAGCCTCTGTGAAGAAGAAAGTGTATAGAGGAAACCAGGTATTTCATCTCTGGGCTACATGTTTATGATAGGTGGTTGTGACTCATGACCTTTCCCATCACTCAGTTATCCTAGAAAAAACTCCAAAAATTACATACATATATATAAACCATATATATTGTAAATACATATAATAATATATAAATGCATATATATATTTGTAAGATAGAAAAATAGAACTCTTGGTGGGGTGCCTGGGTGGCTCCGTCAATTAAGCGTCTGCCTTCAGCTCAGGTCATGATCCTGGGGTCCTGGGATCAAGCCCCACATTGGGCTCCCTGCTCAGCAGGGGTCTGCTTCTCCCTCTCTCCTCCCTCTGCTTGTGCTCTCTCTCTTATAAATAAAAATCTTAAAAAAAAAAACAAACAGAACTCTTGGGGGGATGATTTCTGAAATAAAATAAAAGGTAAATTCTGGATCATTTCATTAAATCTCAACAACCAGTTGATACTTGTTTCAGAGGGTATCCATATGAGATGGCAGGAACTAACTAGGTATAGGAAATCATAAGTATTTATTAAATCACATAAAATTGAATTGTATAATGTTGAAGAGAAGACACAGCTTGACTACACAGTTTGAAGAACACCGGTCTTAAAATTGAGAGATCTAGCTTGGGGTCTCAACTTCAGCACTTACTCATCTGTGACCTTGAGATGCCACTTTGCCTCCTTTAGTCTCATTTGTTCATCTGCAAAGTTAAGATGACTAAGAGTCAAACCTGAGATTCTTTGCAGCCTAGAAATTCCAATGGTCTTGGATAAGTTTTTGTCACATTCCTATATTTTAATTGTAATTTACTGTTCTATGAGAATAAGCTAAAGCTTTAGACATATCCTCCTTTGCTTTCTTTTTAACATGCAACCCAACTATCATATGGTTTTTAATTTAATGGATTAGAATAAAATAAGCCAAAGCATTTCACCTTAAAGTTGACTGTATGATACGTAATTCCGATATTCAGTAATATTGCTGGCATATCATAATATGCTAATCAGGCCTATCTCGAAAAATGGAGCTACAAATACATACATTGCCATTCAGGCATAGAATTTTCCTCCACCACAAAGAATGTGGTTTCTTGATGAAGCGAGTTGGAAGTGTTTTGTGTTTGAGTACAAATGGTTTCAAGTAGAGTACAGAATCGATACATAGAGGCTGCCCCTTTAGTTTGTCCCGTGGGACAGTGATAGAGGTATCCAGAGCAATGGAAAAAATGTATACTCTTACTAAAAATGAAGCAGGATCCTGTTGTAGAAACACATCCAATATGGCACCTGGATCCTAGTAATTTTTGTTCCTGACCCTTTACTCTTTGTTAGTGTGGTCAGTGGACAAAAGGAAGTTGTTCCAACACAACCAGATGGAAAACCATAAGCTCAGTGAAAGCCGAGAATTGTTTGAACAAGCGCCATGTACAGCAAGGTAACAGTGCCAAGACGGGTCAAAATTCCCCAAATCACAGAAGTGTCAACTACATGTTACAGGGAGGTTAAAATATTCATTGTCATCCATCCAACTTTCAAAAAACAGCACCTGCGCTGTGTGTGGAAGGAATTAGTATCTCTTTACTTCGAGCCAGCCTCAGTCAACATCAGAGAGGGACAGAATTGAGTCACTATAGAGCCACAGAAAGTGTCCTCTTTCTTTTATTGGGAAGGCAGTGTACTCATTCTCTAGCGAGCAGAATTCTCTCCTTCAGAGCTAGTTCTCACAATTACACTACTCCTATCCTAATGACATGAATTCTAAAAATGAGAACTCACCACTAAGCCTAGCAAACCAAGGACAAGAGTAAGACATCTTGCCATGGTTCTTTTGGTCTTTACCTTAATTAGATAGCTATTCATAAATAATGAACCCTCTCATTATACATTTGAATTGCTCTTGTTCCAGGCATTTTCTGAGGAAAAGCTTGTATCATGACAAAGGAATAGAAACTAGGTTGGTTCCGTATGTCCTTATTTTTCCCCAGAAGAGATACAAATCCATTACCGCCATCCCGTTAAAAGAGAATCAGTGCAGGGAGAAAAACGCACAGGGGAACAACCATCTTGAGCTATTTATAGCAGCTTTCTCCCATTGTAGGCTTTGCTATAAAGGTCAGGTGCTACGTTAAGCACTTCAAGTGTGTTATCTTATTTAATCCTTATAACCTCATGAGTCAATACAAAATTATCACTCCCATTTTGCAAATAAAAATATGAGCCTTGAAAAAGTTGACCTCAAAGTCACATCTCAAGTAAAGGTCCTGGGGTCTCCTCATCACTGGCCTTCCTCCCATACCCATGCTTTTGCATATGGTCATTGGGGTAGAAGTGAACTTGACAGTCTCTTTCATCCGAATGAGAAATTTCCTTTTGAATCAAAACAGATCACTTCTGGGTATTCTAAAAAGAAGGAAAATGCACATGGGCAGAACCCAGCTATTGACCGACTGTTAGCTGTCCTGGATGTTGCAACTCTCTTAAAAGTAAACGGGAAGTAACACATTCCAAGCTTTTTTTCAGGACTCATCTTCACCAAGAGTGGGCTAATACTGTTGTGTTAGTCACTTTTCTTCCTTGAACTCTCACGACTTCATTAAAAAATATTTGTCGGGCGCCTGAGTGGCTCAGTTGGTTAAGCGACTGCCTTCGGCTCAGGTCAAGATCCTGGAGTCCCGGGATTGAGTCCCACATCGGGCTCCCTGCTCAGCAGGGAGTCTGCTTCTCCCTCTGACCCTCCTCCCTCTCGTGCTCTCTGTCTCTCATTCCCTCTCTCTCAAGTAAATAAAATCTTTAAAAAAAATTAAAAAAAAAAAAATAAAAAATAATAAAAAATATTTGTCTTCCTCTGACTGGTAGAATAGGGCTTACATTGTCACAGAAGTGATTTTCAAGGTTGTCACGAGAAATCACCTGGCACACATACTGGAGGTCAGATGGGGCACTTCATTCATTTCCTGAAATTACTTAAACCCTTGAAACCGACACTGATCTGCAAGTTCCTGGATGTTCTAAACATCCAAACCACAATGGGATTGTGGAAAGAGAAGGTCGCAAACTGGTTCTATGGGATTAACCTAATGGGATTTTCATTCAATATTATACTGAGCAAGTTGAAATTCAAGAATTTGACAAAATCTCAGTAAAGACAAAGAATTATAAGGCTGAACAGGGTATGATCATCCTCACTTTAAAATCTACAGGAGTTACCCAGCTTCATTCAGTCCTTAACTATACTTAATGTTTAACAATCCTTTTTAGTGACTTCCCTCAGAGGCTCACTTCCATTCAAACGATATCCAGTCCACATTTTAAATCTCACTAGAAAGTTTCCTTTAACTTTCTATTTTCCAAGCTATGCCCTTTCATGTTATTATAATCATGGGTAAAATGACCAAATTTTGTGGGAAAAATATCAGGATATATGGTCCAGGGGAATATGTTTCTGATTTATGAGTTTATTTCCAAATAAACAAAATTTGATTATCTTTTTAATGAATTGCCTTTTTTGAAAGGCATATAAAGGTACATAGGCAGACTGCCATAGAAAACCTGGTTTGCCTGGTTACGGGGCACCTTTCCTAATCATTAAACAAAAATAACAGCCACAATTGTGGAAAACCTTAAAGACTTAGCAATGTCAAAATCCTAACAGTAAAAAATAAACACTTTTAAATAAACAAGTAAACAATTAAAGTAACTTGTTATCATCTTGAAAGTAAGGCACACACTTAACATTTACAAGTTAAAATAATGATTTTAGTTCAATAAGAAGTGATAGTATTTATTTTTTTTTATTTCATTTTATTTTTAGAGATGGGGAGAGAGACAGAGATGGGGGGAGAAGCAGAGGAAGAGAGAATCCAAGCAGGCTCCACCCTCAGCATGGAGCCAACCTGGGGTTTGATCTCAAGACCCTGAGATCATGACTTTGAGCTGAAATCAAGAGTGGGACCCTTAACCAACCGAGCCACCCAGACACCCCAAGAAGTGATAGTATTTTTATAATTAGCCTTTAGTTATAATATTTTGAAATCCACACAAGTTTGTTTTAAAAATACAAATGAAGGGGGGCAAATTGGAGGGGGAGACGAACCATGAGAGATGACGGACTCCTAGAAACAAACTGAGGGTTTTAGAGGGAAGGGGGGTGGGGGGGATGGGTTAGCCCAGTGATGGGTTTTAAGGACACGTCCTGCATGGAGCACTGGGTGTTATACGTAAACAATGAATCATGGAACACTACATCAAAAACTAATGATGTTCTGTATGGTGACTAACATAACATAATGAAATAAAATTTAAAAAAAATACAAAGGACTCTCATATATTAACCCATTAAAGCACACAAGAGCCACTTATAAATTTTTTTTGACAATTTCTGTCTATACAATCTATTATCTATTATTCAGGATCATCAGAGCAACATGTCAGAAAACCAAACACAGAATTTCGTCCCAAGCTACCATTTCATAGGTATACTCTGGTTTCACTCCAGGTGCGTTTCAATTTTGTTCTCTACGGATGTACGGTACTTGGACCAATGACATTCCAGGAAGGGGGGTTCCACAAGTCATCAGGAGCGAGCAATACAAATCTGGGGAAGGAGCAAGCGTGGAGGAACAAGGAAACAGAATCTGCTCTACCCTGGAGAGCTGGCCTTTTTCTCCCTTTCCTTTTCAAATGAACTTCTCCCTATTGTTTTTCACTTCCCTCTGCCCAATGCCCCCTTCTAATCCTCTTCCCAAAGTCCTGGCTAAGGTCTAGACAGAATTGTAGCACACACATGCGCACACGCACAGCGGGAGCCTGTGAGGCGGGAGCATCCACAACTTAAACTTCATAAGAAGCATAAGGAGAAGACGAAGTTATGAATGCATATGACGGTTGGTTTGTTTACTGGGCCCATTTCCAAAGGGCAAGCTTTTGGTGCCTCTTACTCCCCGTTACACCACCTAATTAACTTCGAACACCCAAACTCAGGGGACCCTTGAACATGAAAATTATTAGCCCCACACCACCTCCTGGTTCCTGCTTTTGCATTTCAAGTCTCAGCTGCTTAGTCCTACTCTTGACTTGCTTGCAGAGCCATTCATAACTGTAGTATGAAAACGGATTGGCTTATTTGTCTAATTGAGAAAGTTTGAAGTCTAGAACAGCTAGCTGTATTTTACCAGTGACTTATTAGAGGCCCATGCATCTTCAATAAATCCTCCCCTCTTCCCAGGCTAAATGTGTCCTTCCATAGCCCATTGTTCAAGGCATTATGATCACACTTGTAACTACAAATTATGATTATTTATATGCACAGCATCCTTCCCCATCATACTAGGAAATTCTCAAGGCCTTCTCCTCATTTTGGCTACTGCCACCCACCCTCCTGCGTCCCTCTAACTCTCCACGGTAACTTCATAGTAGGAATTTCATATTGACTTTTTAAATAAATATAAAAGTGAATGAATAAAAGACCTTTGGTTGTCCTTCATGTCAATGAATGCCTTGGCCCTAAAGAAAAATATAGCTTAGGTTATTTTGCAACTACTCTTTATCACAGAGTAGGTAGGCACCATGAGATACAGATTACTTCCTCAGTCTGATCTTATTTACTCTTTCTCCCATACTACTACAAAGGAAAGGCAGCAGGCTTCCTGTTTGCTAAGAGCAAATCTGCTTGTCTTTGATTGCATTTTGTAGCTTGCTCTCAGTTCCTCAATGATTCTTTCACCCAGAAATGCAGCTTCATACTTTGGCATGGCTGCACTCTTACGAGAATCCACATTTTCTAGCCTGTTAAAAATGACCTTTGTTCTTTATCAACCCTGTTCAAAACTAATGTGTTTTGAAGACATGTGAAGTTGATCTTGGGACTCAGACAGAAAAACAGAATGACATGTAAATCAATGGCTGTTCACAGTGATTAGATACCTTTGAAGAATTTTTTTTTTAATAAATGACTAAATTTCCTTGAGAATATAGGCTAATATATCCTAAATAACATCCCCACTGCAGCCATGATTTGTGGTAGGATTAAAATGATTGAATTGGATGGTCTAGATTTTCAAAGTCCATCATTCCCATTTTCACAGGAATTTCTGGGAAAGAAAAATGCAGCTGAGGTCAGAGGGCTTGGGGTAGGAAGGAGAAGTCCACAGATCCAGTTTCAAAGTTCCCTCTCTATGCATGTGATATCCAGCAACAAGACACTTGCCTCTGGAGAAGAAACAGACCTTCCAGAGAGTCAGCTAGAAAAGAGAAACAAAACCCCAAAATGAAATGGCCTTCACACATTTGAAGCTTACATAATAATTGTTTTTAAGTCTTTTGACACCCACTGGGTGTAGAGAGACACTATGAAGCCACGTTTAAAATTTTCTCCAAGTACAAAAGAAAATTTAATAGCCAAATTATAAATCAAGGCTACAGTACTGCCAAAAGGCTGTGAGAATAATACAAAAACGTTGTTGTTGTTGTTTTGGGGTTTTTTTTTTGAGTTTTGTTTTGTTTTGTTTTTTTAGCTTCTGCACATGCATGGCCTGGCAAGTCCGGCAATGAAAACTTAAGAGAAACATCCCAAATCTGAAGAAATCTGCTTACAGCAAGGTAAAGGCAACACCAGACTGATATACTGGCTTCCCACTGAAGTGTTGCATTTAAGAAAATATGTCAAGTATTTGCCTCAAGGTAAGTGAGTCTCATGGACTGAGAGGGAGCCATGAATCTCAGGGCTTACAACTCCAGAAATCTTCTGCAAGGTAAGAAATAATTTTAGAAGTTTAAGAGAGGGGGACAACCTGAGCTCTGTTTCTTACCAGCACATTACCAGGTCTCCTGCAATATTAGGATGCAAATATATCCAAACAAAAGATGTTACTGTCTGAGAGACTTTGGAGAAATCATAGCTTCCATCACCTAAAGGCTAGTAATGGGAAATCTACCAAAAACAAACGATAGCTCCACAGACCTCATTTACTTGGGTTGGTGTATTGTGCTCTGATTCCTTAAATGCTCTTCCACTCATGTCCCTTTCATTCCTTTTGCAAAGCTCATTTGCAATAGATGGGGTTGCAAAGCAGCACTGTGGGCAGTCCCCTTTCATTGTAAGCCCTGCAGGTTGATACATAATTGGAAATTTACCAAAACTCATATGAAGGGTCTCTTGAGGAGACAAAATTCGAACTTTAATTCAAATAAATTTAGGTTGAAAACTAGGGATCGGGCGCCTGGGTGGCTCAGTTGGTTAAGCGACTGCCTTTGGCTCAGGTCATGGTCCTGGAATCCCGGGATCGAGTCCCGCATCGGGCTCCCTGCTCGGCAGGGAGTCTGCTTCTCCCTCTGACCCTCCTCCCTCTCATGCTCTCTGTCTCTCATTCTCTCTGTCTCAAATAAATAAATAAAATCTTTAAAAAAAAAAAAAAGAGAAAACTAGAGATGATATGGAGTTTTTAGGTAGAATATTCAGGCTCTGTTTCTGTCAACTTATCTACAATCCTTTATTTTCCAAATGTATCTTTCCTCCTTTCATCATTGTCTTTAGGAAGTAACCATTTAAAATCATCTACTCTGCACAGATGTATATGGGAACCTGCCTCTAATAACATGATGAATTAACTCCTTTATCAGATGATAACGTTGAAAATGATTAGAATCAAAGAATAAGCTCCCAAGTCCAGTAATTTAAAAATATTATCAGACATATCCCCTGTATCATAGTGCTGTATTTCTAGAAGGATGTATCCCTCAGTTTAAAGCATAATAAAATTTTTAGTTTAAAAAAACAATGGGTCTTGTCTGGGATATAAGAAGCTTGGAAGTTGTCACACCATCCTAACAACAAATAAAAAACTGATCAAGCTGAAAAATCAACAACTCTTCTCAGATCTGCCAGAACAAATTGCTACCACTGAAATTGGAGACACGTACAAGGAAATACGGAGTCACAAGTTACCAGAGCAGAAATCTCCATGGGAACCAGTGCTGGGGTAGAAAAATCGAAACTGTTCCTGATCATTGCTGGAGGCTCATGTGGATGAGTCTGAGAGAGAAAAACTCCAGGGGGTTGCGTATTAGCTCTTCAAGATTCTAATTTCAATTCCTTTGGATATATACCTAGAAGTGGGATGGCTGGATTATATGGTAATTCTAGTTTTAATTTTTTGAGAGACCACTATACTGTTTTTCCTTCTTTCTTTCTTTCTTTCCTTTTTCTTTCTTTTTTTTTTCAAGATTTTATTTATTTGTCAGAGAGAGAGAGAGAAAGAGAGCTCAAGCAGGGGGAGCGCAGGCAGAGGGAGAAGCTGAGCAGGGAGCCCGATGCAGGACTCGATCCCAGGACACTGAGATCATGACCTGAGCCCAAAGGCAGACGCTTAACCGACTGAGCCACCCAGGCATTCCTAGACCACCATATTGATTTTCATATTGCACGTACCAATTTACATTCCCATTAATAAGACACAAGAGTTCCTGCATCCTCCCCACATCCTTGCCAACACTTGTTATCTCTTGTGTGTTTGGTAATTGGATGTCCTAACAGGTATGAAGTAATATGTCATTGTAATGGTTTCAAAGGTGTATCTTATTCTCTTACTGATCATGAAGCTCAATACATGTTATCACTCTTTGATGATCTGCAACAGTGGAAAGAAGCATCACTAGATTTTGAAAAGCAATTAACTCTACTGTCTTCTTTGCCACTCAAATGACAAGGGAACATGAATGTTTATTTTATGTCAAAACCTCAAGACAGAAATTCAGCTGAAATTCACTTAGAGAGTTCCCATTTATGGTTGTAGAATCCAAAATGCAGTTTTGCAATCAGACTACTTCTTCAGAGCAAAACCCAACCTGTGATTTGAGGCACTTATAACATCAGTTAACATGTACTTACTGTCTGGACCAACAAAGGCCCTGGGCTAGAGACCTAACAAATATGATTTCTTTTATCTCCCTAACTTCTAACCCCCATTTCACAGATGAGAAAACTGAGGCTCAGAATTTAAGGTAATTTATCTAAATTCACACAGATAAGGAGTATTGGACTTAGAATTCAAACTTAACTGCATATGATTTGAAATCTGTATCCTCACCACCAGAATAAATCAAAATATGAACCTGATTCATAGATATTCTAACAAGGAAACCGAATTAGAAGTCAGGACACTTGTTCCCCTGACAAACCTTGACCAATTGTGTTACTCGGATAAACCATATCCTCTCTCGGAGGCTCAGTTTTCTAACGTGTGGAATGAAAAAATCAAAAACAATCTTTAATTACAATATAGCCCAATATTAAATAAATGATTGTAAAAATAATCATTAAACAATTCTTACTAACATTCATTTTAGAGACAATATTAAAGGCAATATACTTATGACAGAAGCATCTAGACCAAAGCCAACAGCTGTCACTTAATGGAATAGGGAAAAAAAAATCTTTACTATTGTTATAAATAATAGAAGTTTAAAGTTTTGACTTACCTATTCACGGGCTCAAAACTTCTTGAGTCAGCTGCTTCCTAAGCATCTCTTGATACCTCTGACTCAGGCTAAGCAAAGCACCTTTCCTGCTTTGGCCAGTCTCTGTTATCTCCTTTTATCAGAATCTTGGTTTGATGTCCAGCCCAATCAGTCCCTTAGGACCCAGATATCTAGGACATTCTGATGCCAATATTATGCTGCGTTCATAAATGTTCTTTTCTTGGGCCAAACCACATGGTCACCAAATATTTGAGGAGAAACTCCTATTGGATAGAAGTGTTAAAGAAAAACCTGAGAGCATCTTATCACTTCATCATTGGTTCTCTCTGGAGATTCACACCCCTTTTGCCAACACAACCTGGGGACAGCTGTGGAACTGGTAGAGAGCCTGTGGTTCACTTTGAGCCTCAGGTTGACTTATAGGTTGATGTGTACGGATTATCCAGAATCCCAGATTCATGGAGACTAATAGACTATGTTTTTTCACACCCTCATACCTCTGACAAATCTCATAATAATCCTCCACCATTTCAGAATCCTAGAAAACTCCTATCTGTATTTTTGTGCTTGGTTTAATCACCCACCTCTTCTGGAGGGATTGTCCTTATAACATCACTGCTAATTATAGGCCAACTATTTGTTCCTAAGGTTTTTGTTTGTTTGTTTGTTTTTGACACCTACCATATTATAACGTAAACATATTTTTACAGGTTTGTCTTTGTTCATAGACTAGAAAAATCGCCATTACAAGACTCATGGCTTTATCTTTCTCTAAATCTTTCAGAGAACCTATCAGGGTGCCTAGGACATAGGAGGCCCAAATAAAATATTTTTGGAGTTAATTAATGCATCAAAATACTAATTAAGCACAGATCCCTCTACTCAGAACAACCTTGAAAGACAAAGGGGTAATTTGCTCTTAATCTCCAAGCAATGTTGTATTATCCATCCAACATGTATTTATTAAGCATCTACTATATGTCCCATGCTCTTTTAGGCTCTGGAATATACCAAAAATTAGATGCACTCCCTGCTCTGTGAATATTACATTGTAGTGGGGAGAGACAAGTGGTACAAGAAAAGTTGAATATAGTAGAAGATAAGGAATCCAATCAAAAAGCAGGAAGAAAATGATGGATGTATAGGGAAAGGTAGCTACTTTATATAGGGCAAAGATGAGGAAGAAGAAGAACGAGCAGAACAGCTGAAGTAGCAACAACAATTAATAAGTACCATTTGATTTGGCTGATGGATTTATATTTAACAAAACAATCACACATACATTTTCTGGAGTCCAAGGAAGGTGACCTGTTAGATTTGCCTGTATCATGTTTTTCTCATCATAGCTCCTGGATATAACATAATCCACTTCACTCTTAACCTATAAGGGTAGCAGCCAGGACCAGAGAGAGAAATCTTGACCCATTAATGAGATCGATGGACCAATGGATCACCCTGAATTTTAGAAAGTCCCATGTTCTTATAGTTTCTTTGGCTATCTTCTGAAGCTCTAATTTCAAATCAGAAATCGTCTCCTTTCCCTGAGAGTGACATTCATGCAGCAATTGCAAATTGTCAGGAAATTTTCTGGCAAGATTATTTCCAAATGGTTGACATTTTAATTGTTCTGAATAGCCTATTATTTGATGGACAACAGTTGATTACAACTTCCTCGCTCCTGTGTAGCTGCATACATATACGTCGGGGCGGGGGCATACAGTTGCCCAATTTGTCCATAAAGTGGTACAGACAGATATCATAACATTCAGCAAGGAAAACAAGGTATTGAGAGAATGAAAAACTCTAGTAGACGTAGTGAAATACTTAAAAGCCAGTAGTATTAATTTCTTCTCATGGAGAACAGAGTGAAAAACCTCAAGGAAGCTACAGAAGAGACTGCTAACTTGCAGGAAAACTCAGACTTCTTCTCTTGGGTGTCCATGGACGTTTTCATAGAGAATTATCACTGGTCATGTTTCTCAAACTCTGTTTTCAAAACAGCGTTGTTGTTTTTTTCCCTCACACTAACCAGGTTATTCTTTTTTTTTTTAAATTTTTTTAATGGTTTAGATATTTATTTATTTTTTTGTATTTTATTATGTTATTTTAGTCACCATACAATACATCATTAGTTTTTGATGTAGTGATCCACAATTCATTGTTTTCCGTTAGCCCAGTGATGGGTATTAAGGAGGGCATATACTGCATGGAGCACTGGGTGTTACATGATACCCAGGTTATTCTGCTGCAACACTCAAATTGTTCTTTTCCCAATTTGCAGGAAAAAAAATACAACAACAAACCAAGTTTATTAGTGGACACATCTCAATTTTCACTTTCTTTTTTGCTTGCAACATAACCTGCATCCCATTTTCTGGGTTTTTTAAAAAGTCTCTCAAAGCAGATTTTTGCTTATAGATTATAAGGGTTTATCAATAATAGGCAATTATTTTTCCTCTCTATGTTAGCAGTAACCAATTAAAAGGAATATTTTGGAGGAAAAATGATCTCATTCATACGGCCACTATATCTAACAATTTTCTTAACACCTAATGTACATTATGAGTATACCACAGAATCTAAGAACATGGGCTTTTGGAGACAGACTCTGGTTCTGACTTTGGACCTAGGGTGATCAGGGACAAATCACTTATCCTCCATGTTCCTGTGTCACCACTGTTAAATGAGGATAATGACAAACCTCTCCCTTATATCTCAGGAGTTAAAAATATTAATACATGGAAAGTCCTTAGAGCAATGCCTTGCACACAAATAAACTATCTATTTTTACATGGTATGGGGAGTGGCACAATTCCATTGAAAAATATAAAAGTAGAGGGGCGCCTGGGTGGCTCAGTTGGCCAAGCATCTGACTCTTGATGTCAGCTCAGGTCATGATCTCAGGGACATGAGATTGAGCCCCACGTCTGCTCAATGCTCAGTGAGGAGTCTGCTTGTCCCTTTCCCTTTCCCTCTGCCCCTCCCCTTGCATGCACTCTCTCAAAAATAAATAAATAAATAAAATCTTTTTTTTTTCTTAAAGATTTTATTTATTTATTTGACAGAGAGACACAGCGAGAGAGGGAACACAAGCAGGGGGAGTGGGAGAGGGAGAAGCAGGCTTCCCGCTGAGCAGGGAGCCCGATGTGGGGCTCCATCCCAGGACTCTGGGATCGTGACCTGAGCCGAAGGCAGACGCTTAATGACTGAGCCACCCAGGCGCCCCATAAATAAATAAAATCTTAAAAAAAGAGGAAAAATACAAAAGAAAAATTGAATAAATGAGAATATACATTCTGCTCCAGGATGGGAAGAATCATTGTTATCATAACAATGTCAATTCTCAAGTTATTCACAAGTAGCATGTGCTTCTGATCCAAATTCACTCAACAGCAATCCTTGTTGGAAATTGACAACATGGCTAAAAATGCAATTGGGAAAATAAACTTATGGGAATGTCTAAGAAAAAAAAAAACCTGGTTGATGAGAATAATGCAAATAAGTTGCATTATCAGGTGTTAAAATGTTATAAAGTGGGCGCCTGGGTGGCTCAGATGGTTAAGCGTCTGCCTTCGGCTCAGGTCATGATCCCAGGGTCCTGGGATCGAGTCCCGCATCGGGCTCTCTGCTCCTTGGGAGCCTGCTTCTCCCTCTGCCTCTCTCTGTCTGTCTCTCATGAATAAAATCTTTAAAAAAAAAAAAAAAAAAAAAAAAAATGTTATAAAGTCACAATAATTAAGTCAATGGTGAAGAAGCCAGAATAAACCAACAGATAAATTTAAGACACTAGGTGTGCCAGAGGCAGATACTAAAATGGGAAAAAGCAAAATATTTGCTAAAGGTCACAGCACAAACTAATGAAGAAGGAATGTACTATTTAATAATAAAAAAAAAAATTGGGATAATTGGACAGCTATTTGGAAAACCAATCAACTTGGAGCCTGTCTTCATAACTTAGAGCCAAATAACACAGAGGGAAATTTTAAAAATTAAACCACAATGAAGTGAAAAGAAAATGCATTTGATTACTAGATGCATCATGAACATTTAACTAAAGAAAGAAGAGTGCCTTCAATTATCATGGTATTCACTGAACATTTATTATGTGTTAGGCAATGGATAAAGTGCTTTACATTCTTTTCTCAGAGCAACAACATAAGGCAGATACTCTTATTGACTCCATTTTACAGCCATGGAAATTGAGGCATAGGAAGGCTTAGTAAGGTCACACAGCCAGGAAGTGACAGATCGGAGTATGAATCTGGGCAGTCGGATTCTAGAACCTGGGCTCTTAGAATTTTACCACCTAAAATATATCTAACGGAAATAAAATTGGAGAGGAAAAGATAAAATGGAGAGAGAGAGAAAAAAAAAAAAACAACAAATGGGCCAAGATATAAA
Organism: Neomonachus schauinslandi; assembly: GCF_002201575.2. Classification (NCBI taxonomy): domain Eukaryota; kingdom Metazoa; phylum Chordata; class Mammalia; order Carnivora; family Phocidae; genus Neomonachus; species Neomonachus schauinslandi. The sequence continues at coordinate 49,674,753 of NC_058417.1, read as the reverse complement.
TGAAAACTTTGTAATAGAATAAAAGCAAATGGGGGCGCCTGGGTGGCTCAGTTGGTTAAGCCACTGCCTTCGGCTCAGGTCATGATCCTGGAGTCCCAGGATCGAGTCCCACATCAGGCTCCCTGCTCAGCAGGGAGTCTGCTTCTCCCTCTGCCCCTCCCCCGTCTCATGTGCTCTCTGTCTCTCTCATTCTCTCTGTCTCAAATAAATAAATAAAATCTTTAAAATATATATATTAAAAAAAAAAGAATAAAAGCAAATGGATAGTAAACTTGAAAAAAAGTTGAACTGTCATCAGTCACACACACAGAATTCATACACCAAGATACCTTCCCTCCCACCTTTTTCTTTTAAACATAAAATCCACACAGCTTTCTATCTTCGCCTTTCTTTACAAATGATCATATTTAGAACCAGTAAGATCTCGGGGAGGCATCAATTAAGCATTGCCAAACTGTTTTCCAGAGATGACACACCAAATCACACTTCCCACAAGTGGCAAAAGAATAGGAAGTCTTAAAAGTATTTATAGCTTTTGACCTAGAAATTCCACTTCTAGGAATCTATTCTAAGGGCAGTTTTGGAAATGAAGAGAAAGTTTTAATCACAGAGATATTTGCTTAAAATTTCTTTATTAGAGTAAGGAGATTTGGGGAATAATCTCAGTGCCCCGCAGTAAGAAAGTGGTTGGGTAAATTCAGGTATATCTGGGAGATAGTATACTGTATTATACTATAACAGAGGGATCAGCAAACTCTTGGTGAGACCTGAGTCCAGTCCACTGCCTGTTTATTTTTTCCTGCCTTTGTCAATAAAGTTTTATTGGAACATAGCCATGTTTTCATTTACATATTGTCCATGGTTGCTTTCAGGACACAAGGACAGAGGTGAACAACTGTTACAGAAACTGTATGGCCTGCAATGCCTAAAATATTTATTACATGGCCGTTTATAGGAAAAGTTTGCTGATGCTTGTTGTAGCCAGCCAATTAAGTTATGTTTATACAGAATTTTTTTATAGATTTTATTTATTTCTTTGAGAGAGAGCACAAGCAGGGGGAGCGGCAGAGGGAGAGGGAGAAGCAGACTCCCCGCTGAGCAGGGAGCCTGACGCGGGGCTCGATTCCAGGACCCTGAGATCACGACCTGAGCTGAAGGTCGACTCTTAACCGACTGAGCCACGCAGGCACCCCTATACAGAATTTTTAACGACAGGTTAAAAGTGAAATTGGCAGTCTTAAAAAGATCTATTTATTCTGATCTATTAGCACAATATTTAATCACCCATAACGATGCTAATCATAATAAAGTTCTGGCACAAAAAGTTCTGGCATAAGTTCTGTGCCTTGTTATGTCACAATAGTCAGTTTTAAAATGGAATGCATCTGTATTATGATTTTAGACTCACTTAAACAGAAGTATCTTTTTTGTGGTAAATTCTTTCCTAGTACTAGTAATTCCTACAAAGTGCATCATATCTCTTTGCCTCTATACAACTCGTGTTGCACAAACATTAATCTGCGATAATTTATGAAACTTTGGTCCCCAGAGGCAAGCCAGGTCACTGCCAATGATGATGTCATCTGTCATCTATCTTCCCCTTAAAGGCCAACCCCCCTCTTCCCCTCAGCTGACTTCTTGATCCAATGACCATACTTTTTCACAGTACATCAAAATCTGGAATTAGCTGACTGACCTATTGGGTAACCCTTGCCTGGAAAATTAGGTCAGTATACTATTATATCTGTTTTTAGGATCTTAAGAAATTGCAGAGATGAGTGTAGACCTTCCCTAACTGCTCCTCCTTTGAAAGCAAACAGTGCCTTCCAGTTAATAAATCACTAGGAAGGAGATGACAGCACAGAAATCCGTGTTCACATCTCTCCATTGTTTTTGTCTGGTTCAGAAATCATTAGCACCTGATAGCGGTTTCAATGCTTTCCCAACGGGGAAGGCCAATTCCCAGGCCAGGTTTCTGTCAGACAGGAGACAATCTATGGACACAATACCTCGGAAGGAAAGAGGCTTGCAAACTCTCAAAGAGCATACCTCAGAGCCTTATAGAAAGAGTCACACATGCGAGTTTCATAGTAGAAATCATACAATAATAGAACTTCGAACAAGGATAAGTAATCACTGTTTCTTTTGTTTTTGTTTTTGTTTTTTTTTAGAGAAGATAGGATCATGCCAAAGAGTAAATTGGTCAAGTTCTAGAGTATCTATTAAAGAATTGCCTGTTTCAAGAGATGTGTATATTATTTATAATTGTTTCCATTAGCTGAACTAGGGAATGGAAAATCAAACTTGGCTGTGAATTCAAATACTATTCTGATACAAAATGCACTCATCATCTTTGGGAAAGATGTTATATTATTTACTTAGGCAATTGGTATGTCTCAGACATGGTTCTTTTTTCAAATAGATGTGGACATATACAAATGGACAATACTGAATGTTTAGTTGTTGTTTTTATGGTTTGCTTGCTCATTTTTTTAAATAAGCCCCCCATCTATCCTTCCTGTCTTTAAATATTTTGTAGACTTAGATGTTACAGATATTCTGATACCGATGGCAGATACAGACAGTTAATAAATTACAATCCCAGTTCTTAAGAAACCCGAAATCCAAAAAGAATAGTGAGTAACTGAGAAGGAGAATGAGAGGGGCCGTGTAAACAAGCCTAAAAGAAGAGGTGCGGGAGACTTCACACAGGTAACAAGGTGCTTCTTGAGGACGAAGAAGGAATTCTTTGGGTAGACAGGGTGAGAGAGTTGCTTTCAGGTAAAAGGAAACAATGTCCAAAGCATAGCAGCATGAACAGCTTTGAGTGGCTGGATCCCATGGGGAAAGTGAGAAACAGTCCAAGGAAAGTCTAGAGAGGTAGAAACCATGATCCCCAGGGGCTCTGTATGCCAAGATGAGGAAACTGGATTTATCCTTAAGGTAGCGGAAAAAGGTTTTCTAACATTTTAGAAATATCAGCCAGGCAACAGTGTAGACGGTGGATTTGAAAGTTCAGAGGGGAGAAGGAGTAGACACAGAGGCCAGTGGGACATGACTACAATAACAGAGAAGAAAAATGATAAGGTCCGTGGGTGTATGGACCAGGAGTGAGAAATGTTGAGAACACTGTACAATAGAAATATAGGGACAGCCACATATGTAAGTTTAAAGCTTCTAGTACCCACATTTAAAAAATAGGACAAACAAATGAAATTAATTTTAAGAATATGTAACCTGATATACCAGAAATATTATCATTTTGACAGAAAATCAATATAAAATTTTTCCTGAGGCAGTTTATATTCTTTTCTTCTCTCTCTTTTTTTTCTGGTACTTTTCTGAAACCCAATATTTTAAATTTATGGCACATCTCAATTTTGGTAAACTGTATTTCCAGTGTTTAACTGCCATATGCATTTGTGGCCGCCATTTTGAAGAGTGCAGGTTTAGAAAATAGAATCTGCAAGTCTCATTCGCCAATTGGGTAAATAACAATAAAAGAACAATAGCTACCATTTAATGAGTTATTATATAGAGGTAGGGAAAATAACCATATATTATTTGATTCACACTTAAAAAATCCTGTGAAATAAGTTTTTTTTTTTTTTTTTTTAACAACAAGCTTAGAGAGCTCAAGTAACTTGGCCAAAGTCACATAGGTTTGGTAAGTGACAAAATTTGAACCAAGGTCTGTAGGACAGTATAGCCCAGACCCTAAACTATACTGCCTCCCAAAGCGAAGAGCAAGAGGAATGGAGGCTGACTGTAACATGCAAAAGCTGATGGGTAATCATACCACTCGCTGCTGTGGCCACTGATGGATGTGCCCCTGGCTCAAGACCCTTTCCATTCTCCAGCATTTTCTTGCTTATCTAATCCCCATGTCGTTTATAAAAGCACAGGTAAAGCTGACCCTCCTCCCAACAGTCTGGGGTCATAGAAAGCTCCGTGGGCATTACCACTTCCATTTCTGCTCCATCTTCCACGTCATGGTAGGGCTGGGACTTTGGGAACACAGAACCCAGTTCCCCTCTATTCTCAGATCATAGAATCGCGGATCTCTCCATCTCTTCAATCCCTGGATTTAACCCAAAATGTGCAGAACACAAGCCCGATCCTTTCGAACTCCCCTTTTAACCTTGACCCTGGGAATCTTGGTCAGGGTGACCTTGGACACACTGCCCACGATTGTGGCACAAATCTTTCCAGATCCCTGAAAGACTCATGAGCACAAACCTTTTCTTTCTAGTATCTTTAGTGCCTCTACCATGAGTTATGAAAGTCTGTTTTAAAATTCTTTTTTTTTTTAAAGATTTTATTTATTTATTTGAGACAGAGAGAATGAGAGAGACAGAGAGCACATGAGACGGGGAGGGGCAGAGGGAGAAGCAGGCTCCCCGCCGAGCAGGGAGCCCGATGCGGGACTCGATCCCGGGACTCCAGGATCATGACCTGAGCCGAAGGCAGTTGCTTAACCAACTGAGCCACCCAGGTGCCCTAAAATTCTTTTTTTTGCAGTAAAAAAACCCAGGTGAAGAATACTAACACTGGTGTGCATAGCATCCTTTGGCAGGTGGCGCTGAGAGGAGACTGTTATAAGCATGTGCAAGAGTTGGAGAGGGTGCATGGGTAGAAACACATGCCTTGTAAGTTCAAGATAATATACAGCTATACAACACTATACAGCCACTAAGGATGACATTGTAAATTAAAATGCATTGTCATTGAATGATCATCAAGGTGCACAATATTAAGAAATGTAACCTTCACATTATAAAATAGTGTGAACTCAGGATACATTTTATGCTTTTAAAATACTTTTATGAACAGAAATATGTTAGAAGTACATCCATGTTGATTATCATCTTTAGTTATTGATATAGTTATGCCTTCTCTTTTCTCTCTATGACTATTTTATTTTCTACTTTTACATAATGAGTATGTATCCCTTTTTTGTAAAACAAACAAATAAAAGAAACTTAGTTTTCATTTTCTCAAAGCTGTGGAGGGTAGGAGAGTGACAGGCGGTAGCTGGAGGGAGATGTGAGGTCAAAGGTGGGTTTTGTTTGGAATGGCAGAAATTTGCTCATGTTTACAACTGAGGGGAAGGAGACTGTAGAGAAGGAAAAGCTGAAGATATGGGAAGAAGGGGGTCATTGTTGGGGCAAGATCTTAGAGGAAAGCAGAGGTAATGGAATCTATCAACAAAGGGGAATTGGAAGGATTGCTGCAACCCAGAACAGGAACAATTCTTCCATTAAGAAAAAGATGTGTGGGGCTCCTCGGTGGCTCAGTTGGTTAAATGTCTGCCATCGGCTCAGGCCATGATCTCGGGGTCCTTGGATGGAGCCCAGCATTGGGCTACCTGCTCAGCGGGGAGTCTACTTCTTCCTCTGCCCCTCCCCCCGACTTGTGTGCACTCTCTCTCTCTCTAATAGGTAAATAAAATCTTTAAAAAAAGGAAAATAGATGCATATGTGTGTGTAAACATTTATAGGAAGGCAGAAACAAGGGCACAGAGAGGATAGGGAGGCCACATGAGAGTTCACTTTCCAAGGAACAATCAGTACTGCCCCCACCCCTTTCCTTATGCAGAACTGTGTTCACTCCCCACTCCCCACCGACTCTCCAGACCCATCTCCAGCCCACTTATGTATGGGGCCTCTGCAATGCCCCAAGTCTCCAGTGAGCACTGCCTTCCCCTGGATGATTAGATCCCAGAACCTTCTGGGAGCTTTTCAAAAACACATGTTCCGGGGCGCCTGGGTGGCTCAGTCGTTAAGCGTCTGCCTTCGGCTCAGGTCATGATCCCAGGGTCCTGGGATCGAGCCCCGCATCGGGCTCCCTGCTCCGCGGGAAGCCTGTTTCTCCCTCTCCCTCTCCCCCTGCTTGTGATCCTGCTCTCACTGTGTCTCTCTCTGTCAAATAAATAAATAAAATCTTTAAAAAATAAAAAATAAAAAATAAATATGGGTGCCTGGGTGGCTCAGTTGGTTAAGCGACTGCCTTCGGCTCAGGTCATGATCCTGGAGTCCCTGGATCGAGTCCCGCATCGGGCTCCCCGCATCGGGCTCCCTGCTCGGCAGGGAGCCTGCTTCTCCCTCTGACCCTCCCCCCTCTCATGTGCTTGCTCTCTCTCATTCTCTCTGTCTCAAATAAATAAATAAATAAATCTTAAAAAATAAATAAATAAAAATAAAAAAATAAAAACACATGTTCCCAGGATCCTACGCCTGGAGTGTCTAATTCCACAGCTCAGACTAGCACTTCCTCAACTTTGATGTGCCCACGAATGGCCCCAGGAGCTTATTAAAAATGCAGATTCTGATGCAGTGGGTCTAGGATGGGGCTGGAAGTGTCACATTTCTAACAAGTGTCCAGGTAATGCCCAGGCTGAGACCACACCAAGAAGCAAGGGGCTAGAGTCAGTGCTAGAAAAGCTGTTATTTTCCAAACAATTTCAAAGCAACCAGTCTAGGAACCATTAACTGATAGACATTTAGGAACTACCACTCACCATTCCCCTGGCTATTGGCACCTGCTCTCCCATTTTATTACAGATATTTGTCTTTGTATCAGCTTGGCTCACATCTTCCGCTAAACTGCAAATCCTTAAAAAGAACAATGACATTTGGGGCGCCTGGGTGGCTCAGTTGGTTAAGCGACTGCCTTCGGCTCAGGTCATGATCCTGGAGTCCCGGGATCGAGTCCCGCGTCGGGCTCCCTGATCGGCGGGGAGTCTGCTTCTCCCTCTCCCGCTCCTCCCTCTTGTGCTCTCTCTCTCTCTCTCTTAAATAAATAAATAAAATCTTAAAAAAAAAAAAGAACAATGACATTTAATACTCTTCTGCATACCTCCATCTAGCAGAGGGTCCTGCAGAAATGATACCCACATGTCTATATATTAAAGAAAATGAACTGTGTTGCTGCTTTAAGACTGACCTATCATAAGGAGATCCCAAAGTCGCTGCTGTAATAAATGCAGAGTGAAAAGGAAGAACAATTTTCATCTTTCAGATTTCATCTGAATGTTAACATATGCAGTTTCCATTAAGTATGACGGGTTACACATTGAAACCCACTGCTGGCCCTCACTGGTAACACTTCTCCCTGTTTCTCTGTTGTATTTATTATTCATCTGGCCTTGGGTTTGCTTTAATTACCAGGTGTCTTGTTTCCTTCTGCCCACACCTGATTTCAGGATGCTGGGGTCAAATGCCCCCCTTTCAAGTTCCCTGCATCACACCGTACCCTGTTTTGAACACCTGAAGTATATAAAATCTAAGGTTAACATGGATTTTATGTTGTCCTTTGGGGCAGGAAAATATAAAACCTGAGCTCCAGGAATGGCCTACTTCCTGTTTTTACTGGTCATAAATGTTTCATACTGGAAGCAGGTGGCAGAGAGACCCAGAACGGAGTAACTCCCAGCAAGTCTCTTGCCTAGATGTGAGGGCAACCTCCCTTTTCATACTGAAACCATATTAGAACACCTGCACAGAAAACCCACTGGGTCCTCAGCCCCATTTCAAGTGTATCATTTGATGATTTTTAGTAAATGTACCCAGTTGAGGATCTGTCACTGTAATTCTAATTTAGAACATTTCTATCACCCCAATAAGAACCCTTTGCCCCTTTACAGTTAATCCCTGTTTCTGCCTCATCCCCAAGTAACCACTCATCTCCTTCCTTCTTTCCTTCCTTCCCTCCTTCCTTCCTTCCTTCCTTCCTTCCTTCCTTTCTTTCTTTCTTTCTTTCTTTCTTTCTTTCTTTCTTTCTTTCTTGTCTCTCTAAATTTGTATTTTCTGGATATTTCATATATGTGGAATCATACTGCATGTGGTCTTTGGTGCCTGGCTTATTTCACTTAGCATAATGCTTTCAAGGTTCATCCACGTTGTAGCCTGTCAGTCCTTTACTGTATTATTGCCAAACAGTATTCCACTGTATGGAAACAGCATAGTCTATTCAGTCTTTCACTAGTTAATGAACATTTGAATTGTTTCCAGCTTTTGCCTGTCATGAATCCTGTTGCTATGAACACATGTGTACATGTTTTTTGTGTGGCCATAAGTTTTCATTTCTGTGGGGTCGAAACCTAGGCATGGAATTTCTGGCTTATATGAGAAATTTATGTTGAACTTCTTAAGAAACTGTCTCACTGTTTTCCAGAGCGTTGAGCCATATTACATTTCTAGCAGCAAAGTATGAGAGTTCCTGATTCTCTACATTTATTATTGTCAGTCTGTTGTTGTTTTTTTTTTTTTATCATCAGCCTGTAGGTGTGAAATAGTATCTCACTGTGGCTTAAACTTGCATTTCCCCAGTGACTAATGACATTGAGAAGCTTTTCACAAGCTTACTACCCATTCATATATTTTCTTGGTGCAATGTTTCACATGAGTTGGTTTCTTTTTAATGTAAAAATGGTCTTAATGCTTCTTTCTCCAAACTGACCTCACTTAAGCATGTCCTGACAATGTAAAACTCTCAAAGACCCAAGCACTCCGCAAGAGGACTTAAGAATATTAATAGTAGATAAAGCAGTGAATACACTATTAGGAAACACAAGTTTCATTTTACAGTATATAATAAAAATGCTTCGCTGCCCTAAAAGTTTTCCATTAATTAACTTAAATTTCAACTGGCACAGTTCACTTTTGTTTCTTTTCCTTTACTTTCTTTGCCCCAGCCCTCCCAATTTGTCAGTATTGCTGTAAACCTAAACCTCATGGAAGGCTATTATAACATCAGGAACAGATGGTGAAAGTTTCCATAAAACAGAAAGGGAAACAGACTTGTCAGAGTGAGGTAAGTAAACACAGAGCACATGAATGGTGAGAACTGAAATCGAGTGTTAAGTACGAATTAAAAATAGCATAACTGCTAAACTTGTTTTGGAAAGAAGTGATCTTTTTAGAATATGGCTATTAAAAAGCATGCATAAACCCGATGTTATTTTTATTTATCTTTGGAACATGGCCATTCGCAATTATTTGGGACAATAAGCCAAACATTCACCAACAGCAAAACAGAGTAGAAGAGATTATCTAGATCATTTAGTAACAATCTCAAGTTTAATGGGGGAATGCCTTCTTAATAAAAATTTTAAAAAATGTTTACATGAATAAATAAGGAGACATTTATTCTCTTCTCCAATTCTCTTTCAATGTATGCTCACAATTGTTAAAAGGAAGCCAGACAATGACCACTTCTTTTTCTCTGTGTTTCTTCTATTACCAGAGAGAGAGTAGATGGAACCATCACCATTTTGCCCTTCTGGATTGAGCCAGAAGACTCCGACCTTGTCTGTTGCTATTATTGTGGCTTTTCTTTATTTGTTTTTCTCACTTAATATCCATATTTGGAAGGAAATAAAAAGACTTAAGATTTACTCAAGTTTCCATTTCCTCTTCACAAAATAGATAGGGAAGAAAACGTGAACTCTTCTCTTGATGATGGGAGGAAACTATTTTTTCATCTTTGGGGTCATGCGTTGTTTTTGTGCAGCATTCAAAGTGTCTCCCCCTGTGTGGATGTTCTCAATGACTCACAAAGAATATGACATAAGAGAAAAGGCCAGAGGAAGCATACCTGTCAAATTTGCTCACAACCGTGTCTGAAACGTAGACCAGTGTCTCGTACACCATCAGTATAGTCAGCAACTCATAAATATTTGTTGGCTGATTATATGACTAAACAAGAGGTAGCTGAAGATAAATTATTTTTGAAAACCTTAAATAAGTTAGCTCTTGTTTTACTAGATGGGCACTTTAATATTTAAAAATAAATCATTAGGGGGAAAAAAGAGACCGGTACGTTCCAAATTTGAAACATTTAACTAGAAGACATAGAAGATCCCTTCAATGTCATCAGTCACTATGCTATGATTCAAGGCCCTTCATGTTAACTGAAAACTGTCCATTATTTTTTTAAGATTTTATTTGTTTATTTGAGAGAGAGAGAGTGAGCAAGTGAGAGAGCACAAGCAAGGGGAACGGCAGAGGGAGAGGGAGAAGCAGGCTCCCCGCTGAGCAGGGAGACCAATGGAGGGCTCAGTCCCAGGACCATGGGATCATGACCTGAGCCAAAGTCAGACACTTAACTGGCTGAACCACCCACGGTCTCCGACAACTGTCCATGAAACAATAGTTTTGCAAACATCTTGCACATCTCCCCTCCAATCCCCAGCCTTTCCTCTACACACACAGTCTAGAATATGGTACTTTATAGTAGCCAATATACAATGAGGAGTAGAGAACACACAGAGGACAAGCAACAGACAACTTGCAATTTTTTTGTCTTCCAAGAATCATATCCCCTCTTCCCGAATCCATCCCTGTCTACAAAACAATTACTGGTATACACAGTATATTACATATGATAAAATTGTAAATTATATATATAATTATATATTATAATTTATAATTATAATATATAATTATATATAATTATAAAAATTTATAGAGTACTTTGGCCCACTGTCAAATAATAGCTAACAATGATACAGACTAATCTTTAAGTAATTCGGTGTTAACAATATGCCCAGTATTCTGCTAAATTAGATTTTCTAAAGCTCTGATTATCTAGTCAGCTACTAATATGCATATGATGTCCATTCATAGATGATCAATACTTAATTGCATTAAGAGTGGGAGGAATTAGTGATTAATTCTAATTCCAGAAGAAAATAATTTTTCTACCTGTCAGTTTGGCCTTGTAGACTTTTGTACCTGGCAAAGTTCCCTAATTATTTAATTAGACTGGTGTTAAGAACAAGCACATAATCACATAATTGATGTCAGAAAGGAAAATATTTTTTAAAATATAATAAAAACAGTGATAGCAACTATTTAGTTTCTCTTTTAGTCACGAACTTGGATAATCACAGGCTTTATAGAATAATGATACATGTCACATACGTATAGAGGACATCACAGGGATGGTTACTATTATTATCTGTGGGCTCTGCAATGTACAAAATACTTTCATATACATTATCTCACAGAATGATATATACCTCACCGTATAATTATGAGAGTTACTGTACCCACCTACAGATTACAAAATTGAGACTTGGCTCAACGAGGCAAGTACATACCACTAGTAAGCGAGGGAGTAAAGGTTTAAACCTGGCTTTATTTGATTCTGAACACCACACGCTTTTGCGATACATCTTTTGGTTTCACAAGTAGGAGAGTGCTTAAGAAGATGCTTTAGATAAACAAATCAATACTAATTAGTCATGTTGAGGAAAACATTTACATAAAACAATTACATCTCTTAGAGGTGCAATTGAAGAGACATTTCTTGCAGATGTGTCTCTTCATTAAAACTCCTTAGGTGTTGGGCGCCTGGGTGGCTCAGTTGGTTAAGCAACTGCCTTCGGCTCAGGTCATGATCCTGGAGTCCCGGGATCGAGTCCCGCATCGGGCTCCCTGCTCGGCAGGGAGCCTGCTTCTCCCTCTGACCCTCCTCCCTCTCATGCTGTCTCTCATTCTCGCTCTCAAATAAATAAAATCTTTAAAAAAAAAAAAAAAAACTCCTTAGGTGTTAACAGAATATTTTGAGACCAAAATCCAAGAGACAAAGACAGTGAGACTTAATATTTTCACGTCCCAGCCTGAATGTGCCAATTCCTTTATTTATATCAGCATATTGCTTTCCTTTCGTAATATGTAAATGAAAAGGGGACTAGCAGACCTAGAGGAAATAGGTATGAATCATTTAATCTTGAACCTCAAACATGGTATAAAGACCTTGAAATTCCATAGTTTGGTTTATTTATTTTTGCCTTACTTGAGGCACATTTCTCGATTCCACTCTTGGCCACACCACTCTCACCCGTGAATGAGAACCACGGGAACTGAGAGGCTGTAGACCAAGCTAACTTTCTTGGATGGATGTTATCTTCACTGTCACCTCGAAGGTCCAACTCTAGCCACTTACTTTAGATTCTCCCCACTGGCAGTCAACACAGAAAGTGAGACTCCCACAGCAAGGGCTAGAAATAGCTCGAAGATAGTGACTTCGGTTTTATGACAGGAGTCTTTGATAGAGCTTGGAATTTAGGGTGAAGTCCACCCCACAATTTTTAGGTAAAAGGACCCACTTCATGCTTGAGCCATGGAGCATTTGGTTGGCAGTGTTGCAGAGTAGGATGGGCACAGACTTCTTTGGTCAAACAGCCCTAACCTGGGGTCCCAGTTCTCCCACTTTGTGACTAGACCTGAGCAGAATCCCAGAAGGTAATTGTAAAAATCAAACAGAAATGTTCTTTTGGGCAGTGGCTGTCATATTACCAATAAACATATTATCGATACAGGAAAAGGGTCCTTTTCCTTTGTAGGTAAAAACCAGATGTAAAATAAAACTTCAAGGATGATACATTTGAAAAGGAAAGGGAAAGGAGCCAAGGAAAGGAGATAGAAGAGACAGTTGCTACCACATGGAAGCTGGTGTCTCAGAGATCTCACATTTATCTACATAGTATAAACACTTGGAATAAAGTCCAGAGGTCTTATCAAAGCCAACAGAGCCACACCTTTCTTACTTCATCTTCTACCACTCACCCTCACCGTCTGAGCCCCTTGCCTCTCTTTGGAAGAGGATATTCCTCAGGACAGCAAGTTCAAGGACATCTCTGTCTGGAAAATGCTTTCACTTATCCACATGGCCTCTCTCTGACTAAATCTACATCTGCCTTCTGATCACAGAGTTGCTCTTAAGAATAACTTTCCTGACTGCCCATTTAAAATTGAAATCTCTGTCCTCGCTGACAGTGTCTTATTCCTCTCCCCTTTTCAGGTTTCTTAATGCATTTATAATGGCCTGATACTATATTTTTATATTATAACATTTTTATATTATACATTTATTTGTTCATTTGTTTAGTATCTGTCGCCGTTTTATCCTCTTGCCATTACTCTAATATCCCAGCACTGAAAACAAACACAGTTTTGTTCAATTCTATATCTCTAGACCCGAGCATAATGCCTTACACACACTAGACACTTGGTATATGTTTGTTCAGTCAATGAACACATACCCACCTCTTCATTTCAGACTCAAAGCGAGGAAAAGGATGCATTTCGTCAAGATTAAACAACACACTATAATGACATATGTGAATTCCATACATGTAATGCATATTGAAATCCTACCTTGAAAGCAACTTCATGAAGTCATATAAATATAAGGGAATATGGCCATGGGATCCTGTCACAAAACCAACATTGTGTTTCCATGTTGAAGGCCTTCCTGTGTGGTCACCAGCTTCTATGTTATCAGCCCACAGGAGTCGACACCTTTTTCCTTTGAGTCACTTCCTATAAGCCGCATACTTGATTACGGTAATTAAAGAAAATGTCTTCCTATGTGAAGTAAGGTGAGAAAGAACAATCAAAAACAGTAAAATGGTGAGAACATTTCTTCGAGCAAAAGCAATTTCCCCTTTGAAAGAGCTCACCTATTATGATCTCTGTGGAGGCATCTATTTTCAGTCTATTACTTCTCCATGATGAAGAACAAATTCATCTCAGGGAATAAAACACTGGGATAAGTCATAATGACCACAGTTTTTAGTCTTTGATGATCAAAAATGCATAAGATATAATGTCATCAAGAAAAACTCAGTCTAGTAACTTCCAGGGAGCTAATAAGGTTCTTTAGGAAGATGACTATTCTCCTCCCTATTTATTGCATTATATTAGGGGCACAAAATGCAAATAAATCCCTCAAGTTTCCTCAATCTATTTCTTGGTGGAACTTAGCTTAATAAGCTCCTAAAGACCCTACATCCAGAAATGTATATAATTTCCAAATGGCTCTATTTTCTCAGAATTATGTTCAATCATTCAACACACATTTTGAGCCCTTTTTTTTTTGCATTTACATTTTCTTTTTTTTAACTTTTTTATCGTTATGTTAATCACCATACATTACATCATTAGTTTTTGATGTAGTGTTCCATGATTCATTGTTTGTGTATAACACCCAGTGCTCCATGCAATATGTGCTCTCCTTAATACCCATCACCAGGCTAACCCATCCCCCCACCCCCCTCCCCTCTAGAACCCTCAGTTTGTTTTACAGAGTCCATCATCTCTCATGATTCGTCTCCCCCTCCGATTTCCCCCCTTCATTCTTCCCCTCCTGCTATCTTCTTCTTTTTTTTTTTTGTTTCTTAACATATATTGCATTATTTGTTTCAGAGGTAGAGATCTGTGATTCAACAGTCTTGCACAATTCACAGCATTGAGCCTTTTTATGTGCATATGAAATTTTAATTCTAGTGTGATCACAATTGCAAACAAAGCACATGTCAAGTGCAAGTGGAGAAACAAATATGATGGAGTCATGGTCTCCTACTGCATAAAAGTACCCAACGTAAGTTGCCTGGACCATCAGAGAATTTGTCATCTAGATGCGGGGCGGCGGGGTGGGGGATCAAGCGAGTAATAAAAGTCACTGAATGCCCCAGAGAAAAAGGCTAAAAACTAGGGAAAAGGGAAGGAGATGGCACTTAAACCCATACTGGTAAGTGGACTATCTTGGTCATCATCCTAATTATGGAGTGGAGGGAAAGAAATTCCTTTTATCCTTTGATCCAACTAGGCTAGCATCAGTATAAACCATAAATCACTCTAGCTACTATTTCTAGCAGTTTTTCATACCTGACTACATCTTGCTTTAGGCACACAAATCGATGATGTTATGTAACAGTACACACATGTGTGAGAAGTTCATTTTGTAAAGTTTTATATGAGAGGCTAGTGGTCCATACGTTCTCTACTTTGTGGCCCATCAGTGACAAAAGTGCCTATGAATGACGTGCATTGTTGGACTGTGGAGAGAGCCAATCTCTCCACTTAGTTACACTGACGTTTTGCTCTTCTCAAAGGGATTAAACTTGAAAGTACCTCAAAAGATAGGGATACTGAAAAGTACATCTCCATCCCCATTTCTTCACGAGAAAAGGGGAAGGGAGCATTGGTTGCACTTTGTATCTTAGTGAAAGACAAGGAGAATAAAATCTGATTTCCTAGTATCAATTCACCCTTTTAATATGGGGGGAAATCCTAGAATAAGTAGAGTAAGCATGTCATTTATCATCTGACTTAGTCCATTTGGGCTTCTGTCCCCAACATACCATAGGCTGGGTGGCTTAAACAACAAATACTGATTTCTCACAGTTCTGGAGGTTGGGAAGTCCAAGATCAAGGCACCGGCACATTTAGTGTCTGGTGAGAACCCACTTCCTGGTTCATAAATGGCTGTCTTCTCACATAAGGGAAGAGAACAAAAGAACCCTCTGAGGTCTTTTTTTTTTTTTTAATAAGGGCACTAATGTCATTCATGAGAGGTCCACCCTCATGACCTAATCCCCTCCCAAAGGCCCTTCCTACCAATTCCATCACATTGGTGGTTAGGACTTCAACATATGAACGGCGGGTGGGGGGGAGCACAAACATTCAATCCATAACATCATCCAAATCCGGATACACTTTAGAATGAGGGGAGCACCACTGATCATTATCTCTGAATGACAGTCTTAAATCATGACTATTCCAGCAACCAGGACGATGGTCACCTAAATGATAGGTAGGGGAGGGCATTCCACTTTCGACAACGAAGCAAAAGGAGCATCAAATATACCCTGTCTTTGTCTCTTGGAAGCTAAACTGGGGAAATATTACTTAGCTCAGCCAATCAGGTGCCATGACCTGCATTTGGCCCTTGAGTGGAAAACAAAAGGAAGTACAGGTAGAAAGTCAGAAAATTGGCAATGTAATGTGGGGATTCCAAAGGCAGAGCAGTCAATGTCCAGATGCACAGCAATGCAGCAAAGCAGAGTCTGTGTCCAGGGATAAAGCACCTGTGGAGTAATAACAAAGCTCAGCTGGTGAACAATGATATCCTGAAGTCCACGGGGGGCATCTTGGAGGGACCTTTCCTCCCTTGACTTCTACCTGAGCCTGGTTCTCTAACTTGAATCCAAAAGCTATTAAAGATCCAATGAACTACCATTTTTCTCCTTAAGTTAGTCAGAATTTGTTCATTTCTATCTTAACCAAGAACTCTGACTAGAACTCATACAATATTATTTTCCTTAGATGATGATCATGATGATGATGAGGATGATGATCACCACTTTAGTGTGAGTACCTTTATTACTAACTAGGGAATCACACTGACAACATAACAGCATTCCCTTTAAAAAAAAAATCTCTAACTACATCTTTTGATTTTTAAATAGTTTCTAAAAATAGCCAAGAATTTTGTAATCCAAATCTTTTCCCTTTCCAATCTCATGAAAAATCAATAGGGGCATTCATATAAGTTCCATGAAAAAAGAGCCTGAGATATTTTAAGAAGTCACATACTTCCCAATTGAAAGAAAATATTCCAGCCTTTTGAGGTCCTTGTCAAATTATTTACCTTCATTTTTAGATGTTGCAGCTGAAGTACTGAAATAAATATTCATTTGGGAGATTACAGATTGTGAATATTAATTGCTCCATATATCAAGTTATAATGGAGCTTTGTAATTACAGTTAATGGAGTTCATAATTGCTAGAGGCCTAGGTGAGGGGATAAATGTAAAGGATGCTAGAAATCCAAGGAACATACATATTGTTGGCATGGAGGTATATAAAGCACTCATTAAATTTTTCTAATTTAGGAGAACATGAAAGGAAAGCACATGGTCCCTTTCTGCAGACTGCAGATACCTTAGAAACAATGCAAAAGTCATAACCTTATACCAAGAAGCAATCGCCGGAATGCCTCAGTTGGACTAGTAAGAATAAGAACTTAATTCCATTAATTTGATTTATGGGTAAATAAATCATCGGAAATCACCCAACACTGCTGCAACAAGCATGAAGGGAGCTGGAACAGTATATGAGAAGGCTCTGTTTTTGAGAAGAGTAACACTACAAAGTCCTGGACTTGGCTTTGGACCACCTTAGGATACATCCTGCTTATACAGATAACAACTTAGGACCCATGTCAACCTCTTGGCTTCTGCCTATGAATAGTTAGTGAAGATGGGAGACCAAGAGCTGCCAAGCCACATTCCCAGATAAATTGCTGAACATTCCTTCCATCCCATATCATATCATGTCCAGCTCAAGGTAGAAAGCCTGAACTATAAGACAAGATTGCACTGAAATTGAGGGTGGAAGACAAGGATGTAAAGAACATTTGGAACCACTTGTTCCTTCCCAAAAGGATTTTTTTTAAGAGATTGGTGTTAAGAATGCTGAGTTTGGCCCATGAGGGGGGTTAAGAAAAAGTGGAAGAAATAATTTCCTCACCTACTTATTCCTGTAGTGAATTTAAACTCCATTTGAAACAAGTTGGTGGTTACCACGTGATCACATACCTTTCTGGACATAATTAATAGTCACAAAATTTAAGTAGTTTAAGCACTTCCTGTCTTTCCAGTAAGAGACAATGTGGTATAGTAAGAAGAATACTAGGGTAGACTAGAGAGACCTGCATTCCTGTCCTTGCTCTGCCCCATACTGGTCAGGTGTGTTGGGACCCTCTTCTCTTCTCCTTACATTAGTGTCCACATTTATAAAATGAAGTGTTTATTTTTCTCAAAATGACTCCTAAAGCTGTGTTTTCCTTTATTTTACTTACTGAAGTTATCAAAGATTCTTCCTATATGTTTATTTTTATTGGCATATTGCCACTAGACTGACCCCCTTGAAGTCAGAAATTATGTTTCTACCTCCCAGATATTCAGGAACTCTTGCCAAGTATGCAAGAAGTACTCAAATTTTGTTAAATTAATGAATGGATTAAAGAATGAAAAAATGTATTCTAAATAGAAATATATAGATGTTTTATCTTTAAAAGATACTTTATTGCTAATTTCCTCTTATTTGGGTTCTTCCAGAAGCTGACTCTGAGACACGGGTTAGACTTCAAGTAGTTTGTTTGGAATGTGATCCCAGGAATACAGAAAGTCCCAAAGTGAGATGCAAGGGGAAACTAATAGAGTGTTATCAAGGCAGTTATCACTGTGGGTTATGGAGCTTGATCCGACTGGGAAAGTATAGAAAACAGTAGGAAGCATGTACCTAGAATTACCCATCTGACGAGCAAGGGACCTGGAGTATTTGTATACTAATACCTACCAGTCATTGGCCAAGGGATGAACAGCCTGAGTGACCAAAGAAAGCCCCTCAGCTTAAGAGACAAAGATAGACCAGCATGCACTGATATAGTAAAGGCCAAGTGGTTTACATCAACAGGGTCTCTACCACAGTCTCAAAACATTATCTCTCTTATATGCAGTTATTTCCCTATAATACAATTGCCCATTTACTTATCTTTATTCTTCACTGGCTCATCATCTCCTCTAAGGCAAAGAATCTGGCTTCTTTAAAACTGTTTCTTCAATACCTACCATAGCATAGCTCAACTCTATTTGGAAATCGAACAATGAATCTATACTAAGGGCATAATACCACCAACTGTTTAAGGTTGTCCAAGAAGCAACTTAGATAATGTAGATGGAAATGTAGTGAGAAGTGTACAGGGCCATCCATGTCTAATAAGATAAGAATTATATGGAGAACACTGAATACCATCCCCAAGCTAACCATGCAAGATAAGAGACTTTCATCTTTCCACACCAACACATCATCTTTATCTGGCAGTAGGCCAACATGTCACCAAGACGTCAGCACGCTGGAGAAAGATAGAGCATGGCAGTGAAGAATCAAGGGAGAGCTTCTGCTCTTTCTGACTGAGAAACCCATGAAAAGCTGGAACCTGTACAACTATATCTCCTGGAGAGCACGAGAGGGTGGACTGGGCCAGAGGTGACCTGGGAGTATCCAGCTGTCCTTCCCCTAAACACCCACTCCTTCCATTTTAAAATGGTGAGAATAAAGTAAGGTAAAACATGATGCCAAGGGAATAGGGGCTCTGATGCTGTTTGGATCCTTAACAAGCTTATTTATGAAACCAAAGGCCAAAGAACCAGACCAGTGTTTTTCTCAATGATGTGAAGAGTCATCCCCCAGTTTTTGGCGTTTTTCTTTTTCTTTTCTTTTTTCTCTTTTGACCACCAAGAATTGAATTCTTTCCATTTCCCACACCAGAATTGAGAAACCTCTCAATTTTCCAGCCTACTCCAAACAAGCTAGAAGCTGCCTGCAAATGGTCGGGAGCTAACACTCTGGCAGAGAGTAAGATTTATAAGTAAGAGTCTGCTTTACGAAGAGACAACGGATTTTAAGAAATTCAAAATGGGATTTTACATAGTTTGTGGAGAATCCATAAGGACTGGCTCTCTTAGACCATGAACTGGGATCAGTTGGTTCTCAGTACATGGGCAACAGCACTGGAGAAATACTCAGTCATGGGCACCCTTCTCTTGAAAATCCGTCAGCTTTCAGTGGTACAGAGCCAGAACCACTTCACCCTTCCTTGACATGAAGCATTAATCAAGGCCCTCCATCTTGGTCCAACCAGCTAGTTTCACTGAGAATCTCAGAGAGGAGCTAAATCCTCAGTCCTCCCTTTTGTTACCAGGATAGCCCTATGCTTTTCTCACACAAATTTTCCACATAACCCTACCCAACCCACAGGATTTCATTACACCTATGGTTATGAAAAGGTCATGTCCCCAGACAGCTCAGACCTCAGTTTAATCAAAATTCGATTGTTTCTCCTCATCAAGAACAGTAGATTGATACCTGTATGAATCTTAGGCACCTTTCTAGGGAATCTCTCAGACCAACAGGTATCATCCCTAAAGGCAGAAACCTGTATAAATTCCACACATGATAGTTACCTGAGATCAAAGTTCCAGTCTTCACTGGGTACATCACCATACATGCTATCTTTTTTATCTTCACAAAAACATAGAAATTATTGTCAACTTCAATTAATGAGGAATTCTGGGATGTGTGTGTTGGGGGCAGATATTTCAGCTTTAAAAAGTCACAAAATTGTCCAAGGTTATACAGCCCATTAGCGGAGAAGCTAGAATTCAAAAATAGGTAAGGCCACAGTCTTTCTCCTAGAACATAGCACTCAATGTTTTTGCTTCCATAGGATCTTTAATATAAAGAAGGTTTTAATCTCTTTAAGAGAGCTTAGATGCATATAACCTGGCTCAGAATAAGGGGATGGATCCAAGAACCCTTAACCATTCTCTTCCTACCATGATTTTATTACTTAGTTGGATGGGCAGGCATTTGCTGATTAAAAAACAGGAAGTTCTATAACCTTATGTTCTGGGTGTCTGCATGCAAGTCCTGTGATCTCATTTATAAATATACAGGTTTTAGCAGGACTTGCAATTGTTTTCCTATGGAAAATGGCACACAATGAAGCCCTGACTTGATAAAGGAGAATCCACAGAAAGTAAGAACCATTTAAAGCGATGCAACATTTAATAGAATTATAAACAGAACCATTGATTTTAAAGAATCACAGGATATAAATGATGAAAACTCTATTTTTGTATCAATGGTGGCACAGATAGTGTGAGAACAATTCTCATTCTGCTTCCGATCATGTGTGTCTGTCCTGCAAAAGGAGAGGTTGTTTGGTTTGACTTGGTTGAGTTTTAGAATTTGTAGTTTTTGTTTTGTCTTTTTGAGACAAGGAGCAATATCCCTATTTCTCCTTTCTATGTTATTTTTCTTATTTTCTCTAGCTCCAGGAAGACAATGCATCCATTATAGAAAGATAACTGGAACCAACAACACACCCGAGGTAAATAATGATACTTCCTCTAGATCAGGGCAACTGCACAAGACTAAACATTGGAATTAGCTATCACATTAGGCAAAACTAACCCCAAATTAATGTTTATCTTATTCCACAAGACTTTTTTTTTAAGATTTTATTTATTTATTTGAGAGGGAGAGACATAGATAGCAAGAGAGAGAATGAGCAGGGAAGAGAGGGAGACTCCCACTGGGCAGGGAGCCCAATGAGGGGCTCGATCCCAGGACCCTGAGATCATGACCTGAGCTGAAGGCAGACGCTTCACCAACTAAGCCACCCAGGCACCACTTATTCCACAAGTCTTTTGAGGTTCATTTTTGTAGTGAGTAGAAATAGAAAATGGCTCTGTTGAACATGTAGCTTCTCCCTGACATATTTCTTATCTCAGCAGGTAAGGATATCATGAGAGAGAAGTCGCATGGTGAGAAATCTACATGACTGTTCATTGATGTTTTTAGCAGCCTAGGAAAGAATAAGACATTTAGCTCTGAAAACAAAGTGGCTTGCACTATACTGAGGAGCTTTTCCATCATACAGTGAATGGGACAGGGCACAGGAGGCCTGGGCTGCTACACAGGACAGTCAAGCTGCTTTGTAATTCCAACTCCTTTGTAATTTTACACATAATGTTTGGGCACCCCTCACCCCTTCCCCCCCAATACTCTAAGATCTTAGACTTTGAGCTTCATTATGAAATCAGATTTACTGCAGTGGAGGGTATACCCTCTTGAGATATAACTGAAGTTGTAGATAATGCAGGAGACCCGCAGTTTTAAATTGCTGTCTTCTTTTTTAAGATTTATTTTTATTTATTCTAGAGAGAGAGAGAGAGAGCAAGAGAGCACGAGCAGGGGTGGGGAGGGGCAGAGGGAGAGGGAGAAGCAGACTCCCTACTGAGCACGGAGCCCCACCCGGGCTCCATCCTAGGACTGAGATCATGATCATGACCAGTGGCTCAACTGATTGAGTCACCCAGGCACCCCTAAATTGCTGTCTTATGTGGAGTCTCAAAGTTTCTTTATAAATGTGTAAGTTGTACTTTATCAGATGTAAAGTAAGAAAATATATTTTCTCTTACATAATAGAATCTCATTAAAACAAGAAAGAGTGCCTCAAACATTTTCTCTAGCTATATCTCTATCTGCTTAAAAACTGGAAATATGATTGAAAGACCCAACTCTAAAAAGGGCATGGTTGAGGGCTAAGGATTAGCTAAAGGCAAAGAAACAACAGACAAAGCTGGGGATCCCAGAGTGTTTTTCAATCTGTTCAATTTGGGGTCAAGTGGATGCTGAGGACCTGCCTTTCAGAAAAGCGGTTATTTCTGCCAAGAATTACATTTCTTGTCTGGCTTGCTACAATCTTTCTCAGAAACATTTATGTCAGGCTGATTACATTCTGATTCCAAAGTGTTGAGGTTTTTAGTGCAGCATGTACATTTCTGCTACTCTCTCAGGTGAAGAAAGCATGATGCCATTTCTACTAGGTAAATTCACCACCCTGGTGGGGGGTACCCCAAAGGCTTATCTTTCAAAATTAAGATTAAAAAAAAGGAAACTTCACAATGACCCATAATTACCTATTGTTTCAAGACATGAACCAGCTTGGAAAGTAATAAAATGGATTGATCCAGATTGCTCCCTGAATCTTTCCATGGAACAAGTTTAAAAAGCCTCAGAAGTCAGCCAGTCCTAGGTCTTTATTCTACACGTGAGGGAATCAATACCACGTAGGTAAACCTCCTTGCTCAAGGTCAAAGAGGAAATCTAAAATGTGGACTAATCTACCTTTTATTACACAGTTCCCATCAAGAATCAAATATAACATGAGATGAGACTAAATGGGAAGAATGAATACTCATGCATTCATATTGCTCAGACATACCATTTTCCTCACTTCGGCCATTCGGTAGAATTTGTCAACATAAAATCAGCTATTGTGAGCTTCCTACTAATCCCTCAATTCCCTAATTCAGGGGGAGGAAACTGATTAATGGTTTCTCAACTCCAAGTTGGAAGTAGATGTCTAGTAAATAAAAACAAACTGCAAAAAAGAATCAAGATGATATTGAGCCCTCTGGCATGAATACTTTCTGGTGGCTTCCTAAACTTCATTTTTAAGAATCCTAGAGTGGACTTTGAGACTGGAGAAAAGTGTTTGCTGAGAAAACATTGTTGTAGAAGGTGTTATTAAGAGGACAAATCATCAGAAAGCTGTGCCAGAAAGAACCAGATCAAAGAAATGGCGAGTCAAATACATTTGCTGGGTATTTGTTATCTACAGTAACCACGGGATCAGCACACAGCAATTTCAAACCAGCCCATGGCTAATTTTTCTAGGCCAATCATAATTAAATTGTAAAGCACTTAATAATAAAACTTGATGGACAAAACTGATATGAGGAAATTAATCCAAATCTTTATTAAAGTCAAAATAGATCACATTTATATTACATCCTTCGGCAACTGGGTCTGTCCGTCAGTCACAGAAGATTAGCATCATGCAGTTAGTGACATGCAGAACTGGCAGAAACTCAGAGTTTAGTCTGGATGCTTTGAACTTATGCAGTGCAAAGAGACAAGGAAAATGCCGTATTTGTCAATGGAGCTGCTGTTGAGCAGGGCTTGGGAATTACTGCAACTAAGTTAGGGAACAAGGCAACTTTATAAAAGAGAATTGATTATGCTGTGATTCACAGTCACTGATTGTGCTATAAATACTTTTATGGAAGTGTTTTTCTTTTCCTTTTTCCTTACCCTTTTTCCAAAAAGGCTGTGTGGATGAGCATTGCTTCCAGGGCTCACATAACTGCACCTAAAAATCACAGAATATTACAGCTGGAGGAATCCTTAGTTTGCTGGAGATCCTTCACCAACATTTTACAGGTGAGGAACCTGGAGCCCAAAGAGAGATGAAGACACTTTCTGGAGGACACAGAGTTAGTGCCTGGCAGGCTCAGCACGGAACCCCTGGTCTCCTCGATCCCAGAACATTCCACCACACCTTGTCATTTTCCAGCATAGGCAAGGAAAGCACCCTGGACAGGGTGCTGTTTCCTACGATTAGACCTCAGCCCCAGGCTATATATAACCAGAGGACCTGAAGAATTTCTCTTCCCAGAGCTCACTGGTATTTCTGATCATTACTTTAATGAGATGGTATTTTTAGCTCTTATCCTCCCAGGAGCATTCTTCCAGCTCATTTTCAGAGCTGCGGGTTCAAACTTAAAAGCCAGAATAATTTAGGTTATTTTTTTAATTAAAAAAATTCAATTCAATAATCCTTTAGCAGATGTCTTTAATGTATAAGTCATTGAACTAAGTGCTTTGTGGATAGAGACATGAATAAAATGGATCTCTATTTCTAAGTAACTTACAAGCTATGGAGGAGCAGAGAGCCATGGGCTTCATCAAGGAAGGTGGTGTTAGGGACATGTTAGAAACAACAAGAAGAGGGGTGCCTGGGCGGCTCCATTGGTTAAACATCCGATTCTTGGTTTTGGCTCTAGTCGTGATGTCAAGGTTGTGAGATTGAGCCAGACTCAGCACTCAACATGGAATTTGCTTATCCCTCTCCCTCTGCTCCTCTTCTCTCTCTCTCGTAAATAAATAAAATCTTAAAAAAAAAAAAAAAGAAACAACAGAAGAAAAATGCACTAGCATCAGACCTCATAAGAGACTTGATAGATTCCAGGTGTTGCTTACTAGTACATCCCACTTACTAGTTATGGGACAATGAAAAGGTTACTTAAATGCGTTGTGTCTCAGTGTTTCCTTCTATAAAATGGGGTAACCAGTCCTTACTCCCCAGAGTTGTCATGAAGATTAAGTGAGATAATGCATGGAAAGCACTTGCCCAGGATACATGATAGCATGAAACGATTCATTATTATTACTATTATTATGGGCATACAATGAGAATGAAAAGTTTCTCATCCATAGTCACCTTGGTGGCCTGCCCTGAAGGGTTACTCAATGCTTGTCGATTTGGGAGCCCAGGATTAGAAAGGATGCTCTCAATTGTCCCCATCAAGAGTTGCTGAGGAAACTGATAACTAAATATAATGTGGTGATCCCAATGGGATCCCGGCACAGAAAAAGGACATTAGGAGAAAGTAAAGACATCTGAATAAAGTATAGACTTTAGTTAATAAAAAAGGATCAGTATTGTTTCATTAATTGTAACAAATGTACCATGTTAATGGAAGATGTTAGAAATAACTGGGTGTGTGGTGTATAGAAACCCTCTCTACTATATTCATAATTTTTCTGTAGATCTAAAATTATTCTAAAATTAGAAGTTTATTTTTTAAAAAAAGATGGAACATTTGAAAGAAAAAAAAACAGTTCCTGAACAGACTTGTATTATCTTCATGAATATGCTGGTTTGGTGTATGCTTACCAAAGGAAACATTCTTCCCCCCCGCCCCCCCCACCCAAGATTTTATTTATTTATTTGACAGAGAGAGAGAGACAGTGAGAAAGGGAACACAAGCAGGGGGAGTGGGAGAGAGAGAATCAGGCTTCCCACTGAGCAGGGGGCCCAATGCGGGGCTCGATCCCAGGACCCCCCGGGATCATGACTTGAGCCGAAGGCAGATGCTTAACAACGGAGCCACCCAGGCGCCCCCAAAGGAAACATTCTGAAGTACTCTTTAAACCATTTTTTTTTTAATGAGGAGCATTTTAACATGAAGAAAAACACATAAAAAATATTTTTTAAAGATTATTTATTTATTTATTTATTTGACAGAGAGAGACATAGCGAGAGCAGGAACACAAGCAGGGGGAGTGGGAGAGGGAGAAGCAGGCTTCCCGCTGAGCAGGGAGCCCGATGTGGGGCTCGATCCCAGGACCCTGGGATCATGACCTGAGCCGAAGGCAGACGCTTAACGACTGAGCCACCCAGGCGCCCAATAAAAAATATTTTTAAACGTCCCTCATTGTAGCAAACTATCTGAGTCCTCCCTTTATCCTTTTTTCAGAAGATTCTTTTATTTAACTGCTCTTAATTACATCCAGTTGTGTTGGCCCTATCAAGTTGCTTTTAATAGCACTTCTAGCAAACAGCTGCAGAGAAAAATCTTGGTCGGTAGAGGTCACTTGGATGGGGCGGGGTATAGATCATAGGTGTGTGCTGCTTGTAGCATGGGACATTTGACACTCATGGGGGTCAGTGATGGGGAGTCATGGGGGTAGAAAGGGGAGCAGGAAAGACATCTCAACTCTATTAGATCAGAGGTTCTCAACGAGGGACAACTGCCCATCCCCTGGAGACATTTGGTAATGTCTGAAGACATTTTTTGTTGTCCCAACTTGGGGAGGAGGGGGGTGGACGGTGGTTGGGGGATGGCTACTGGAATCTGGTAGATAGAGGCTAGAGATATTCCTTTAATGCACAGAGCAGCCCCTCTTCCAATAAAGAATTCCTATCTCGCCCCAGATGGGAAGAGTGCCAAGCTTTAAAAAGTCCACAGGAGCACTCTTGATTTCATTTCTAGAACATTCGGACGTAGCCAGCATGTGCCTGG
Organism: Neomonachus schauinslandi; assembly: GCF_002201575.2. Taxonomy (NCBI): domain Eukaryota; kingdom Metazoa; phylum Chordata; class Mammalia; order Carnivora; family Phocidae; genus Neomonachus; species Neomonachus schauinslandi. Next base: position 49,648,457 of record NC_058417.1, on the reverse strand, counting down.
GTGCTAGCGATGTGGACCCAGTGATACGGTAAGATGAGCTGGCGTCTGCAGGGCATTTACCTACCAGGTCATCAAGATGGAGATTCTCCCTTGCTTCACTTTGTTTTGAGCATAACACCTAAAACCAGTTTTGTTGCTATAATTCAATACTGTTAATTCATCTGCACATTTACTTTTTTACCAAGTAAAACAATAGAATTATTATCTAACATGGTATGTGTATACTAAAATAGCTCTTTTAAAAAAACAGGCAATTAGGAGCAAATTTTAAGAAGTCTTTGGATTCTGAAGCTAGGTCATTTTTTAAGCTGCTCTGCAGAGAACCTGTCACAAGCCACGTTTTGTAGTATTCCCCACTGATATTGGTTATACCCCGCTATGGACAGCCAGCGTCCGTGAGCTCCAGTTTTTATATTACAGCAGCGATCCTTACCGACGCAGAGAGCCAGTAAACGATTTTTACTCAACTAACATGGAAAGTTACTTTTTTAAGGAAAATTATTAAATGATATATTTAGAAACCAGTCTTTTTACATTTTTACATGGCACTCTAATGTGCTTTCTGTAACTACAGGTTTATAAGATCTGCCTGAGCAGTGAGAATCAGGGTCCTTTGGGGGGTAGCCCTCTGAACCCAGACCTGTCCTGGGCCCTGAGGCTCATGGCCCCATGATGCCTGAATGCCAACCAGGTTTTCCTGATTTGGCTTTCCTTTAACTGGTTCTCAAAATTTTTAATAGTTTTCTGAAAGGAGGCAAATAGCAGCAGTCATTTTTTTATGTGCAGATTGTTATCCATTTTCAGCCACCATCACATCCTTCATTATTGTACTACAAACCTTCCCATATGTTGGGTGAGACTGAAAGACATTTCAAATCTGCACCGTGGTCTGACTGGTAGACCACCAGTCAGATCAGTCTTCTGTGCTCTGTGGCCTTGGCCCTTTCCTTCCTTCCATGGGGTGCTGAGAGGCTCCGGGCCTTGCTTTTTTCAACATTTCTACTGACATTGGGAAAGTGGTCCCCAGAAAGTGATGGGTGAAAGGACACCTGGAGGGAGCAGGTGTTGGCTCCATGTTTTCATTTTGCTCTAACAGGAGGGGCAGAGATGGAGAAAACGCTTCCCCTGAGGATGGGAAGAGTTTTTGCTTGGGCCAGACAAAATAAAGTGACGTGGTCGAACCACGTTAGTCGCAGAGGCGGGCCACAGACAGTAATCAGGTGTTCTCGAGAACTTTGTCTTCCCACTGTTGTATAATGGTGACTAGTCACAAGCCTTAGATTCAGGCACAGTTGTACAAAGTTCTTACCAAGAGAAAGTGTTAAGTGACTTTAGAGCACCTCCGTGCAAGACCAGCTATCTGGGTCATTTTGGCATTAAGTACACTAGTAAAAGCTGTTTAAAAGGTGGAGCTGGGGGCGCCTGGGTGGCTCAGTTGGTTAAGCGACTGCCTTCGGCTCAGGTCATGATCCCGGAGTCCCTGGATCGAGTCCCGCATCGGGCTCCCTGCTCGGCAGAGAGTCTTCTTCTCCCTCTGACCCTCCCCCCTCTCATGTACTCTCTCTCTCTCATTCTCACTCTCTCAAATAAATAAATCTTAAAAAAAAAAAAAGAAAGAAAGAAATTACCATAGCTCGGGCGCCTGGGTGGCTCAGTTGGTTAAGCGACTGCCTTCGGCTCAGGTCACGATCCCGGAGTCCCGGGATCGAGTCCCGCATCGGGCTCCCTGCTCGGCGGGGAGTCTGCTTCTCCCTCTCCCGCTCCCCCCCTCTTGTGCTCTTTCTCTCTCTCATTCTCTCTCTCAAATAAATAAATAAAATCTTTAAAAAAAAATTTTAAAAAATAAAAAAATAAAATAAAAGGTGGAGCTGGGGGCACATGGGCGCATGGTGGCTCCAGGGCCCCCCCGTGTGTTTGGGTAGAACTATGAGGGCCAGCCACCACCTGATAAGGGTTATGCGGAGTGGGGGGACCTACGCTGTCTCACTTCTACGCCCCCCTCTGTTCTGCTGCCCAAATGTAAATAAATACTTTCACCTAGAGATAATTGCTGTTACTAAAAGATAATCTTTACCTATAGAAATGTATTTTGAAAACTTAATTTTACACAGCAATTTTGTATCCGTTGAAACTAACCTTTTATCAGTAAAGCACTATTGTTTGGCTATTAAAATAATAATAAAAAATAAATAAATAAATAAATAAATAAATAAATAAATAAATAAATAAATAAATAAAATAAAAAGTCCACATGAGATAGAAGAGGGAAAAGAAGGCATTTGTGCCTATTTCCCATCCCCCCAGAAAACTAACAATTATTTGAATTTATAACTACTTTTATATTGTTTTGAGTTCTACTAAAGGATAGCTACTAACCCGCTGCTATTACTAACCCATGGTTAGGGAACAAGCTTATAGAAGATTCCCCTTGGGCTGGACCTCATATTCTCTTGGCCCATCTTTTGCTAAGACTCTGCTTCGGCAACCAGCTGCTAGCTACCGGCCTGTAACCCCCACAGCCTCTGGTTTCAGCTGCAATGAGTATCTCTCACTTTCTGTCCTGTCCCCTCTAACACCCACACAGTGGAATGACCACAAGAACCTTCCGGGCACTCAGACATGTGCATCCTGGAAGCTCTAAGGAATTACTGTCCCATGGGTTAACACTTGAACCTAGGAGGAGGGAAGCTAGTAAATAAAAGTCCTCTTCTTCCTTCTCTCAGATGGATAATTCAAAATTACATTAAACCCGGTTCGGGGCATCTGGGTGGCTCAGTCGGTTAAGCGTCTGCCTTCAGCTCAGGTCATGATCCCAAGGTCCTGGGATCGAGCCCCACTTCAGGCTCCTGGCTCAGCAGGAAGCCTGCTTCTCCCTCTCCCCCTCCCCCTGCTTGTGTTCCCTCTCTCACTATGTCTCTCTCTGTCAAATAAATAAATAAAATCTTTAAAAAAAAAAAAAAAACCCGGTTCTTCAGAGGAACCCCGTGGGGACAGGCAATCAAACTGTCAGCTCCGGGGAGACTAGCTTGACAGCTCCTATTAACCAGCTTTCCCTGCCATCCTTGTGTACTCTCTCCAGTCTTCCAACCCTCCTGTTTGAGATTTCTTCCCCAAATAATCCTCCAGCACACAGCCCTGGCCTCAAGCTTTTCTTTCTGGGGAACCCACATTAACAACTAGCACGTTAACATTTTACTCAGATTTTCTTCTTGAGTAACAGATGTGAATTATTCTGGCTTCCCCAGAGTCTCTCAGCTCTAATTTCAAGTAATTATTGTAATAATAAATATCAGCAATAACAGAAGTAGCGATCGATGGTAGTCTTCCTACAGAAAAAGGAACTAATGTTCAGAGAGACTGAACCTTGTAGAAACACCTTATAGAAAGCCAGGATTTGATCCCAGTCTGCCTGAGCTCCAAGTTCCCACCACACACAAGGGCCAGAAGTTTTCCTAGAAGTGGTACAGTGTCCAGGTACAATGTTTGAGAACGAAACATTTTATTCGGCAAAACCACCTGATCATGGTTTCCTAACCCACTGAACTTGTCATGGATGTAATACGTTTAATAGAGCAAGCTATTTAAGATCCTGTTGAAATTGCAAGTCTGACTCACTCCCATATCGTTAACTATTGCTTCTGAGTAGATTGTCTGCACTAGCTGGAGGGCACCAAAGTGGGTCCAAGCAAGAAAACCGTGCATCCATGTCTAATGTGTGTGTATCTGTCTGTGAGAGAGAGAGAGAGAGAGAGAGAGAGAAGAGAGGGAAGGAGAGAGGGAGAGAGACACAGAGAGAGATTTTGAACCTCCGGCCCTAAAGCCAAAAGCCAAATGACACTTAGTTTTTGTAGCTGGTTGTTTTATATTTTCAAAACTGCCACACTCCCTCTGTGTGAACACTCCAGAGCTCCCTCCAGCTGCTGACTCCAGCCAGCTCCCCAGTGAGTGTGACTGTACAGGGAAGGAAAGAGCTTTGCCTTTACAAAATTATGAGATGCCAATGCCCTCACTTTACCTCCTTTTATATTCTGATGGTGGATGATGGTGGTTCTCTGCAAATAATGATGCTGTTGGAGTTTTGTTTGCCTTTTTTTCCTCCTGAAATAACCATAGTTTAAGGCTACCAGGACACGTCTTTGAATCAGAAAAGCCAAATTTAAGTTCTCTCAATTTCTTACTGTAGGTCTAAATGACAGTCATGGTAGACACAGTTGTCCTTGTTGTGATAGTCACAATTGTTGTCATGATAGTCATGGGGGTGCTAATTACCACAGACGTTTACGGACCATATATTATGTGCCAGGCATTCTGTGAAATGGAGTAAATATTACATTTTACCTCATTGAAATTCCTTCAATAACATTATGTGTTAAATGCTATTAGTATCACGATTTATTAGATGATTTATCAGATGAAACCAAGGGTAGAGATGTTAACTCATTAAAAGTCGCCCAGCCAACATGTGGGAGACTCAGGACCCCAATCGGTCTCCCTGTCCCCAACCGTTTCTTACTCGCCGCCCTACAGAAAAGGGAGCTCCAGTTTTCTTTCCCATGAAATGGAGGTGGTTTTACTTTCTCCAGGTAGGGGTGGTTCGGTAGGAGTATTTTTTTTTTTTTTTTTTTATGGAAAGGGGCAAGGGGAGAACCAATACCAGACATCAGACTGGAAATCGTTCCTCGAAATCCGCAAGCTAGACAGGCATTTTGGAATATTTTTTGTAACAGATAAAAATGCCAATGTAAGATATATGTGAAGCTTAGCAGATGAAGCTCAAATTAATCACTTTCCACTACCTCGGAGAAAAATTAACCACCCGACACGGCCAAAAGTCCCTGTGCGTTTGGGCTCCCGTGTTCCTATCTCATGTACCATGACTGTCCTTCTTGCTTATTACTCCATTCTAGGCTTACTGGCCTTTTTGATTTTTCCGAAATATCTCAATCTCAGTCACAGCTTGAGAGCTTCATGTTCAGAATTGTTGGAGTCTTTCCCAACAAAGGGATTTGGAGATTTTAGTAAAGTCAGATTGGTTGAAAATATTGAGGGGTGCTCTCTAGCTAGCCCAAGAGAGTGCCAAGGGGTAGCTCGAGCAGCACCAGGATGTGTGGACTGGGAGATCCACACGTGAGCAGAGGGGTGCTCCTCACATTGTGGGAGGCAGCCAGGGGCGTGAAGAGAAGGGGAAACGGGCCCATGGATGAGGTTGCCAGTGAAGAACGCCAAAGGGTCCAAGAATTCTAAATTCAAAGCAGGGCCCCTCGAGGTTGTTAGGAAGGATTATTTGTCAAGGTGGGAGGATAGAAAATATTATATGAACTGTTTGCTAGCTCAATATATAATCGTTAAGCATTTAGATAGGACTGCCATTGGGCTATTGTCCCGGGACACAGAAAATGTCAGCAGAGAGCCTTGTTCTATTTACTTGCTATTAATGCCTCTTCTCAACCCTCACGAAAGCAGGTTCCTTTTTAGTCTATCAGATATCTGATAACTGTTGTCTTCAGAAAGGCCATCTCTGACTCCCTTGCCCTAAATAGCCCTTCCAGTACAAACCAGCCACTCCCTATTTCTCTCCGATCTATTAGCCATAGCACTTACAGGATTTGCTTTCTTCTCCACGGTACCTCCTCCATGTCAGAATGTATGCTTCTTGGAAGCAAAGTGCTGCTTTCGCTTCTTCACTGTTGCGTTCTTAGTGCCTGGAAACACAAAATAAGTCCCCCTAAATACTTGTTTGATGAGAGAGTAACAGAATGCATAATGTAGTGGAGAAATTGACAAATGAAACATATTGATTTCTATCCACTTTCATTTTATTTATTTATTTATTTTAGAGAGTGCGTGAGCGTGAGTGGGGGGGAGGGGCAGAGGGAGAGAGAATCTCAAGCCGACTCTGTGCTAAGTGCGGAGTCCCATGCGCGGGGCTCGATCTCATGACCGCTAGATCATGACCTCCGCCAAAAACAAGAGTCGGACACTTAGCTGACTGAGCCACCCAGGCATAGGGATGCACTTTTATCTTAAATAATAATAATAAACAGTTGTGTTGTGTCTTTGGTTTTCTAATGTCAGTGCACAGTCCTCTCCCATTTCTTTTGGAGCCAACTAATTATAAAGCTGACATGACTAAACAGTTATTGTGAGAAAGGAACAGGAGAGAGAGGAAGCAGATCCAGGAATAATTAGCTTGCTGTACATTAAACAAAATTGTCATCCTAACTGTTTTATCCACCCCTCTTCTAGCCCCTTCTGAATCCAAGGCAAAGAAACTGTGGCAAAGAAGTCAAACTTGATTTCCTCTCGGGCCCACTAAAAGATGTTATGGTCAAGGGGCAGAGATTTTTACATTAATAATCTAAAGCTCATTTTCTGAGAAAATACACATATTGTTGAAGGTCTTAAAATGGTTTGGGTATTGTGATCACTCCATAATTACTCAATGTCATTTTTAAATGCCTAAAACTATACTTGTAATATTTAATATCAATATTCCTATGAATTATATTTAAGCAAATAGATATATTTTGAAGGGAGAGGGATTTGGGATTTGGGATATGTTTGATAATCTGTTTTTGTCTTCATTGATAAAAAATTTTCCATTTCAAATCTTTGTAAAAGGATACACAGGGAGCAAATGACCTATTATTTTCTCCTTTAGTCAAAATTAAAATAGTATGTAATTGCCAAATCTTCAATTCTTATAAAACAGAGCTCTGAATATATGCTAATTATCTTCTGTGGAAAGATAGATCACTGAGATTTGGTGAAGACTGCTTCACACTCAAGAAGTTAAATCTATTATATTAAATACACCAGCTTACACATGCTCCCTCCTTCCCCTCCTACCCACTTCACTCCACTCCCCTTTCTTCTCCTTTTGAACTGCTAACCTGAGTTAGTAGCCAAACATAATAATACAGTGTTTGATCCTCTGTAAACCCATAAAATTATAAACCGGCAACCACCAGGATGTTGGCAGAATTTCTGTGGACAGCGACCAGCATGGTACTTTTTTCTTTTTGAAATGAAGCAGTACATTGTGCTTGTTGATACATTAGTGAGGAAGGTAATGCCTTCCATCATCCTGGCCCCTAACTGACTCCTCTAGCCATTTGAGATGGGGAGAGAGAATTCATCTATTTAAAATATTAAGGTCTTCTCCCTTTTAACTTTTATTATTTAAAGTCGCTTCCTTTCATTCATTTTTAAATTCATTCAGCCTATTTGTATTAAGCACTAATGGATTTTTATAACACTGTGCTAAGTACTACAAAGGATAAATGTATAAATAAAACACACCCTCTATATGCCTTCAAGAATAAAAAATAATAATAAGAGCCAATAGAAACTGAAATTATAATGGGAGTTAGGAACTCTCTTCTCACTACAACAGAAATATTAATTCATCGTATAGGTGAATCCTAAGGAAAGAAAGGAAAATCCCGCAGTTCCAGAAATAAAGAGACAACTAGAGACATAAGCTTATAAATGGATGATCTAGGAACCTTAGGAACCACCAGAACAGGGCTAGACCATAGAGACTAGGGACTGATATTTTCATTCAGACACAGGAACAGTAGAGGCTGCATTGAGCTTGAGTTAGATTAAGATTTAGAACTGAGATCCTTCCATCAGGTGGAGACTGGTCTAGCTTTGACCCTGCTATAAAAGGTGGGCTAGGTAAATCCATTCACTGGCCTGTGTATATGGCAATAAGAATGAACATCTCTGCCTGTGTTCCTCTTAATGGCAGGAGACAATAAAGTATTCTGTTGGAAATCAAATATCTCAGGCTAACACCACATATTGACATGGAACAAAATATATGTTACCTACATGGTGCTTATATTCCCGAGATGATAAATCAATGTAAAAGCAGGTCACTAGCCCTTGAAACCCTGGAAACAAATTGCAGAGCAAACTAAAAGCACACAATTTCACTGAGAAAAAAAAATTGACCTTTGTTGCAGATGCCCTTACAATCACGAATTATATACTGCACAGATAATTCATCAAGTAGGGTCAGCAGACAGGAAGATTACTGAAGACCTGAAATGTCAGAATAATGTGAAATGTCAATAACATACCTATGCATCAAATAATTAAGGATATAAATGAAGAATGGAAATATGAGAAAAATAGGTAGAATTAGGGATGGAGGGGAAAGACCATAATTAAAATATGCAATCAAAGAAAGAAAAAAATATCACTGGACAAAATTAAACTGTTGTTAAAAGAAGAATTAGCAATCTGGAAGGCAGATGAAGAAATTATCCTGAATGTAGCACAAAGAGAAAGGGAAATCAGAATATAAGACAGGAGAGAAAATAGGGACAGAATAAAAAAGTTTAAAAATGTCTGCTAGGAATTACAAAAGGAGAAAAGAGACAGAATAGAAAATAAAAGACATATTTAAAATGAGTAGCTTGAAAAATTTCCAGAATTGCTGAGAGAGAGAAATTGAATCCTTCCACTTCTAAAAGCGTAGTCTAACATGTGGTTCTCAAAAGAGATTCAGGGAGTCCTGAGCCCAGTAATGGAATGGATTAATATTCCTGCAGATGACAATTACAAATTGAACAAAATATAAAAGCAATTTGAAGACATCACAGAGTGATGGAAAAGAGCAGAAAGTCAGTGATATTGGATCTTTGAAAGAAGGAAACCACATGGGGTGAGACGCTATTGACAGAGCACCTATCCCCAAGGGCATCCCTCATCATATGAGTCCAAGAAAACTAGGACTCATTACACTGTATGCAGGAATTCATTCAAGGTAAAATACAGACATGAATATAAAAACTAAATCCAAAACAGCTCTAGAAGGAGGCATAGGAGATCATCTTCTTTACCTTAGAGTAGACAACACAGGATGCAAAAACACTCACCGTGAAAGAAAAAACAACTGAAAAACTGGACTTCACCAAAAGTAAAAATGTTCTCTTCAGACAACACCAAGAAAAAAATGAAAAGGCAAGCCACAGTTCAGGGGAAAACATGTATAATTCATTTATCTGAAAGAAAGCACTGTATAAATGCAGAATATATAAAGAACTACACCCATACAGATTTTTTCTATTCTGTCTGTGTCTTTCAAGGAATTTATCCATTTCACCTAAGTTGTCGTATTTATTGGCATCAAGCTGTTCATGATATTCCATGATTATCCCTTAGGATTTCCCTTTACATCTAACAACTGCACAATATTTTCAAGTACATGTGAAGTATTTACCAGATAAACTATATACTGGACCCACATAAACCAAATATTATATGCAGGGTCATAAAATTAATTTTAATAACTTTCAAAAGTTTGAAATCATACATTGCATGTTCTGTGACCATAATTAAACCAAATTGAAAGCAATAACAATAAAATATGTAGAGAGCTAGAAAAATCAGAATATTTATAATTAGTCAACAGTCTTCTAAGTAGCCCATGGATCCAATAAAAAAATAAGAAGGAAAACTAGAAAATATCTTGAACTGATCATAAAGAAAACACAATATATCAAAAATCAACAGATGCAGCTAAAGAAGTCCTTAGAAACACATACCTTTAAATGCTTAAAATCAATGTTTAAGCACTTAATAATTAAAACCAATGTGTAAGCATTAAAATACTTAAAATCAGTCATCTAGCTTCCAGCTTAAGAATCTAGAAAAACAAGAACAAATACAAGACAAGGTAAGTAGAGGAAAGGAAATAAATAATATAAGAATAAAGCTCAGTGAAATAGAAAAAAGAAAGAAAATAGACATATCCAAAAGTTGGTTCTTTGAAAAATGTAATAAAATTAATAAGCCTCTACTAACCATACATCTATTAAAAAATTGAGTTCCTAACCGAAAATATTCCCATAAAGAAATCTCCAGGCTCAAGTCATTTTATTTGTCAATTGTGAATAGAGAATTATTCTATGTTCATGCATGGGAAGATTCACGATTGTTAAAATGTCAATTTTCCACTCAGTTGATTCATAGACTTCAATGCTATCCCAATATAAACCCCAGTAGATTTTTCTGAGAAATTGAAAAACTGATTCTAAAATTTATATGGGCATGAAAAGAACCTAGAATAATAAACAAAAAAAAAAAAAGAGGAAAGAAGAGAAAAAACCTAAGTTCAAATATTTAAATTACCTGATTTTATGTCTTACTATAAAGCTACAATAATTCAGATAATGTGTTATTGGCATAAAGACAAATAGATTAACAGAACAGAGAATCAGAAATAGATCCAGTTGATTGATTTTCTGCAAAAAAAGCCCAGGTAATTAATTGGAGGAAAAAAATGTTCTTCCCCATGAATTATGCTGGAATAACCAGCTATGTAAAAAACAAAAAGGAAGGCAGAAAGAGAGAGAGAGAAAATCCCAAGCCTTCCTTCACATCAGATGCAAAAATAACTCAAAATAGATCACATATAGTTATATCCTCCACACACACTCTTCTTTTGTCACATTCTGATGCTAACCTACTATCAGCTCTATTCATGACACTTTGTGCCTTTGTAAAACTATTCCATTACCCACTAAATTCACTGTGCATTTCTTGCCCTGAAATGATGCTCTATTTAAAAACCTTTCCTTTCCTTCACTCTCTTCCAACTTCCTTAGGCAGACCAAGTGGCTTTCTCTATTCCCATAGTATTTGTGTGAATATTTCAAACTGTAGTACTCATCACACTATATCTCAATCCACTGATTCTCTGCCTCTATTCTGATAGAATTTGAGCTCACCACAGGAAAAATCTAAATCTTACTTACATTGACAATCCGGAGTACAGGTGGCGTAATCAGTACCCAAAGCATGTTGCATAAATTAATTACGAAAGAATGATTTAGGAAACAAATCCTTTTATTGTCCCTCTAGAGGCACCTCATCTTCATAGTCAAAAATGTTTCTTTGCCATTAACTTTGAAGATCAAACTCACTGAGATGCTCTCATGGATGAAGGGCTTTAGAAGTTTAGTTGTCATGGAAAAGAGAAGGTAATTATATGATCCAGCAATTGCGCTACTGGGTATTTACCCCAAAGATACAAAAGTAGGGATCTGAAAGGGTACGTGCACCCTGATGTTTATAGCAGTAATGTCCACAATAGCCAAACTGTGGAAAGAGCCAAGATGTCCATCGACAAATGAATGGATAAAGAAGATGTGGTATATATATACAATGGAATATTATGCAGCCATCAAAAGGAATGAGATCTTGCCATTTGCAATGACGTGGATGGAACTGGAGGGTATTATGCTGAGCGAAATAAGTCAAACAGAGAAAGACATGTATCATATGACCTCACTGATATGAGGAATTCTTAATCTCAGTAAACAAACTGAGGGTTGCTGGAGTGGGGGGTGGGGTGGGAGGGATGGGGTGACTGGGTGATAGACACTGGGGAGGGTATGTGCTCTGGTAAGCGCTGTGACTTGTGCAAGACTACTGAATCTCGGATCTGTACCTCTGAAACAAATAATGCAATATATGTTAAGAAAAAAAAAAAAAGAAGAAGAAGAAGAAGAAGGTAGCAGGAGGGGAAGAATGAAGGGGGGGAAATCGGAGGGGTAGACGAACCATGAGAGATGATGGACTCTGAAAAACAAACTAAGGGTTCTAGAGGGGAGGGGGGTGGGAGCATGGGTTAGCCAGGTGATGGGTATTGAGGAGGGCACGTTCTGCATGGAGCACTGGGTGTTATGCACAAACAATGAATCATGGAACACTACATCTAAAACTAATGATGTAATGTATGGGGATTAACATAAGAATAAAAAATAAAATAAAATAAAAATTAAAAAAAAGAGAGAAGGTAATTAATATTTATTTTACCTTCCATGGACAAGCCCTTGTACTAGATGATTGACATATATTAATCTCATTGAATCCCACAGCCGGTTCACGATGCTAGTAGTTTCAAAATAGTTGGTGAATTAGATTAGGTTTGGCCTTGAGGAACAGAAGATGAAATAGTGGCTTGAATCATCATCAGTTCAAGATCGTTCAATCTTGCTACACTACCATTCTCTACACCTTGGTCCAAGATACTGTTCCAGCTCCAGATGGAGGGAAAAGAGAAGAGAGAAAGAATAGGGCCCCTCCTTCTGGGGCCCTATTAAATGTGTCCACTGGGACACATGAACTGCAAGGAAATCTTGTAAAGGTAGTGTTTTTCTAGATGTGTGTGAGCCTGGAAAAAACAATTGGCATATGTACAGAGGTTTATTTCTATAGAAGTAGGGAAAAAACATATTTTTGGTGGTTAAATTATAGTATCTGCCCTGATAAAGCCAATATTCAAACACGTATCTGTCAGACTTCAGAACACATGCTTCAAAGCTGGTGGTCCATGGTGATCTTCACTAGTCTCGTCAATTCCTAGTCATCCCATTTTGCCAAGCCCTTTCTTTTTTTGTTGAATAGTGGATATTTATTTTAATCTGTATGTTTCAGATCCATGTACACTTAGCACATGAGAATATTTATGAGGTCAGAGATGCGGAAAGCCCAAACTCTTTGATGTCTGAAAAACCTTGAGTTAATTTTATAAACATTTTTCATCTTTAACGCATGAGATCTCTCTGCGAATTTTTTTTTAAAGTCGCAAAATTAAAGAATCCGACAGTTTAAAGGTCCTCAAGTGGTCTCCCTTAGGATGAGAGAAACTGGTAATTGGCTAGGAAATCCACATGAAACCTAAGTAATTGGGATTTTATTGTGAAGCTTTCATCTTTTTGTGAATTCTTTACAGCAAAGTAAAATAGCAAGATGCTCATGGTTCTCATCTGTGTTGCTCTAAATCACTGTTTAGAAAAATTAAGATCAAAAAAGCAAAATCTGGTCAAAATTCTTCCAAACCAGGAAATCCATTCATGGGTGAAACACATGAAGCTTGCAATGCTATGTTTTCTCCTAGACTTAGAGGGCCTTGAAGTTCTTGCAGGAAAGGTGTTAGACCAGTTCATCAGTGTCCACACAAAGAAATAGTGGTTCCACATGTGGACAGACCCATTGACATGGCTTAGATTGAGAACAAAATGGAGCTTGTGGCCAACGATCTTGTTTTGGAGGTGACGTTACTAAGGATGAGTGGCCTGGGAAGGATGAGAGACTAGATAACCAGCTTTAGGCTGTCTGTATCCCTCTGTCTGTTGACTTGTTTAGTTCTTTGAAGGGTGACCTACATGGGAAGTATCTTAAGATATCTTATACAAGGGCACCTGGGTGGCTCAGTTCATTAAGCAACTGCCTTCAGCTCAGGTCATGATCCTGGAGTCCTGGGATCGAGTCCCGAGTCTGGCTCCCTGCTCAGCAGGGAGTCTGCTTCTCCCTCTAACCTTCCCCCTCCTCATGCTCTCTCTCTCATATAAATAAATAAAAATCTTAAAAAAAAGATATCTCGTACAGTATAAAATAATAGGTGCTCATAAAGCCAGTCAACATGCAGATACTATTTTTAACTACCTATAGTTAAGATTAGGATTTTGACCAATTCTACAGGCTATCACAGGGAGGGACCCTTTTTATTTATTTTTTTTAAAGATTTTATTTATTTATTTGAGAGAGACAGGGACAGAGAGAGAGACAGCACGCACACAAGCGGGTTGGGGGGAGTGGAGAGGCAGAGAGAGAGGGCAAAGCAGACTCCCCGCTGAGCAGAAAGCCCAATGTGGTGCTCCATCCCAGGATCCTGGGATCATAACCTGAGCCGAAGGCAGATGCTTAACCAACTGAGCCAACCAGGTGCCCTGGGGAGTGGCAATTTTTAATTGAGTCTTTTACCTGTTCATCAGAATAATGTACTTCTAATATGTCAATGTCCTTAACCCCAGAATTGGTAAGTATGTTACATTCACGGCAAAGGAAAATTAAGAGAGCAAATGAAATTAAGGTGTTCATCGGTTCATTATCCCAGGTTAGCCAGGTGTGCTTACAATCATCAGAGTGTCCTTAAATATAGAAGAGAAAGGCAGAAAAGTCAGCATCAGAGTGATATGATATAAAAAAGATTTGCCCTGTCATTGCTGGCTTTGCAAATGGAAGGAGGCCATAGATCTAGGAATGCAGGTGGTCTCTAGAAATTGAAAAGGCAAGAAGAGAGATGATCCTCTATAGTCTCCAGAAAAGAATGCAGCCTTGCCAACAACTTGATTTTAGCCCAGTGGAATCCGTTTCAGAGTTCTGACCTCCTAAATTGTAAGATAATAAATCTGTGTTGTTTCAAGCCACTGAGTGTGTGGTAATTTGTTGTAGAAATTAATAAATCCCCTTGGTGCTTTTATCAATCCCTGGACACATTCTCATCTAGGATGAAAAGATTCCTTCTTGTTACTGCAGGTCCTTTCTCAAAGTTCTAGAAAACTCCCAATTCCAGGACACTCCCTGTCACATATTCATGGTCCATTCCTAAAAGATAGGATGGTCTTCCCACTGTCCCTAGGTGACACTTCTCCGTGTTATTTTCAAATGAACAAATTATTGCTTATTATCTAAAATTGTACTAAGTGCAAATACCAGTTAGTTTCAAGAATCTCAACTTGCAGAGGACACAACAAACTCTTTCAAATTATGAATCAGAACAATACTGGAAATGACTGAGACCACTGAATTGATATTGTTTTCATACTATTTTTTGATGCTTTCAACATCAATTTTAATTATTAGTTGAAATTCAGCTGAATTTGGAAGTTTGCAGTAACTGGTAAATAAACAAGTTGAAGGCAAATATTTTTTACTCTATTGACACCAAATCAAAGTTGCTGAGTGGAGAATAAATTCTACACATTTAAGCTGATGAGCCACCAGGGCCTCCAAGAATGTTAGGGACATGATAGACACTGAATAAATATTTGCTGAATTAAATAAGGGAAGTATGACCCTTTGTCTCTGGAGATCTGGGGATTCACTGATCATCACTGAGTTGAAGAGATAAAGAAATTGGAGGTACTTAAGGCAGGAGCCACAGAAAATAGGCTTAAGAACCAGAATCCAATATAAACACATAGAAAAATCCCCCCAGATGGGTACTTTGTCTCAGACTGATACATTTAATGAAGAAGGAAGCACAGGGTTCTTTGGCAGTTCCTAGTACAAATGTCTCTTTGGGGGACATGTTAGCAGACCCTATTTGACTGGATTTCTACTCCAGTTTGGAAAAAAGATACTGTGGAATTAGTCTGTAGTGGAATTGTTTATATATAATTTTTTTAAAAATTTATTTGAGAGGGAGAGAAAGAGAGAGAGAGAGCAAGCATGCACTAGCAGGGGCGGGGAGGGTCAGAGGGAGAGGGAGAAGCAGGTTTCCCGCTGAGCAGGGAACCCAACGCGGGGTTCAATCCCAGGACCCTGAGATCACAACCTGAGCCAGAGGCAGACACTTAACAGACTGAGCCACCCAGGTGCCCCTATATAATTTTAAGTTTACACATACTTTCTATAAAATTCACTCTCTGTGGCACAGTTCTATGGGATTTGACACACGGTAGTTTCAGCCCTCCCCCAAATTCCCTCACACTGCCCCTTTGTGGTCACTTCCTTCCCACTCACAACCCCAGGCAACCACCGATCTGTTCCTCTTCCTTATAATTTCACCTTTTCCAAAATAGCGTATCAATCCAATCACACAGTACGTGCCTTTGGGTCTGGCTTCACACAGGAAACTGGATTTGAGATTCATCCCAGTTGTGGAGTAAATCAACTTAGTTGCCTGAATGTACCACAGTTTGCTTATCTAGTCACTAAATGAGAAACCTCTGGATTCCATCCAGGTTTTGGCGATTATGAATAAAGCTGCTATCCCCATTCATGTATAGGTTTTTACGGAAATCTAAGTTTTCATTTTTCTTGGGTAAAAAAGGAGCAAAATGGCTGGGTCATACAGTAAGTGTGTGTTTAACTTCCTAAGAAACTGCCAAACTATTTCCCAAAGTGGTTGTATCATTTTGCATTCCCACTGGCAATACAGTATATCGCTACCATCCCACAGCCTCACCATGCCTAGATATTACCAGTTTTTGTTTGTGTGCTTCTTTGTTTGTTTGAGCCATTCTAATAAGCAGAGTCATGAGGGTATTTCTTTACATAATTCCAAATAAAAATTTGGAGCCTAGTCTCCTATTTGCAAATACATCCTTTTGTTATCAGGGACATTAGGAAGGTCCGTCGATTGCTCTTGGGAAAACTAGTCCACCGATTGTTCTTGGGAAAACTAGTCCATTATTTGAAAAAAATAAACTTAAAGTTACCTTCCTATTCATTGTGGTATTCTCTTAATATATGAAGAACAACAACATTGAAAATGAGAATGGTTGAAGGCTTTGAGAAAATGGAACATTTTTAAGTGCCAAGCATGATCACAAGGCATTTAGGGCATTTAAATTTCCATCCAACACAATTCACTTAATACTACATAGTCAATGCCACATGAATTACCCTTCGGTTCTTTCTCTTGTAAGGCCTATCTCAATTAGGTCATTTTCCCCCAGCTTTGAACTTTTAAGGCAAAAGAGAAAGATAAAATCTGTGGGTTACTTTTGTAACAAGTTATGTTCTTTCTCAATGAATTTTCCATGACATCTGTTTAGGAAAATCTCAGAATATACCAAAATGAGATAATGATGGGGTTTTATATTATCAAAGGCTCCCTTACCCTCACGCACAAATAAGCTAACTCCCCATTGCACGGAAGGACACTTTTGCATGCCCAGAGGCACAGTCAGTGAAAGGGGGAAACTAAGAAAGGGAAGCTGGTTCTGGTAAAAAAGACCTCCCTGCATCCTCCCCAAAAGCTGCATCCATCTGAACTTGGCATTTCTGACATTGCCATTGATGACAATAGCCATTGCTCTTCTGTGGATAGACAAGCTCCCTTTTGCTCTTGACACTTACTTGTCTTTCTTGTTCTGCTTCCAGCCTGGGCTCGAAAATAAATTTTAGATCGTTCTTGATGAGGAGGTATTTTCCGAGGAGGTCTCGTGATTCAGAACGATGAGACGTTTCTTTTGACTCTTTCGTGGTTGGTCCCAAGTAGGAGATGATTCAGGCGGATCTCATCTCCATCAGCCAGAATGTGCTGAGAACCTTTTTATTTTTTTAAAATTATTATTATTTTTTTATTGTTATGTTAATCCCCATACATTACATCATTAGTTTTAGATGTCGTGTTCCATGATTCATTGTTTGTGCATAACACCCAGTGCTCCATGCAGAACGTGCCCTCCTCAATACCCATCACCAGGCTAACCCATCCTCCCACCCCCCTCCCCTCTAGAACCCTCAGTTTGTTTTTCAGAGTCCATCATCTCTCATGGTTCATCTACCCCTCCGATTCCCCCCCTTCATTCTTCCCCTCCTGCTATCTTCTTCTTCTTCTTCTTTTTTTTTTTCTTAACATATATTGCATTATTTGTTTCAGAGGTACAGATCTGAGATTCAACAGTCTTGCACAATTCACAGCGCTTACTAGAGCACATACCCTCCCCAATGTCTATCACCCAGTCACCCCATCCATCCCACCCCACCCCCCACTCCAGCAACCCTCAGTTTGTTTCCTGCGATTAAGAATTCCTCATATCAGTGAGGTCATATGATACATGTCTTTCTCTGTTTGACTTATTTCGCTCAGCATAATACCCTCCAGTTCCATCCACGTCGTTGCAAATGGCAAGATCTCATTCCTTTTGATGGCTGCATAATATTCCATTGTATATATATACCACTTCTTCTTTATCCATTCATTTGTCGATGGACATCTTGGCTCTTTCCACAGTTTGGCTATTGTGGACATTGCTGCTATAAACATCGGGGTGCACGTACCCTTTCGGATCCCTACTTTTGTATCTTTGGGGTAAATACCCAGTAGTGCAATTGCTGGATCATATGATAGCTCTATTTTCAACTTTTTGAGGAACCTCCATACTGTTTTCCAGAGTGGCTGCACCAGCCTGCATTCCCACCAACAGTGTAGGAGGGTTCCCCTTTCTCCACATCCCCGCCAACATCTGTCATTTCCTGACTTGTTAATTTTAGCCATTCTGACTGGTGTGAGGTGGTATCTCATTGAGGTTTTGATTTGGATTTCCTGATGCCGAGCGATATTGAGCACTTTTTCATGTGTCTGTTGGCCATTTGGATGTCTTCTTTGGAAAAATGTCTGTTCATGTCTTCTGCCCATTTCTTGAGTGGATTCTTTGTTCTTTGGGTGTTGAGTTTGATGAGTTCTTTATAGATTTTGGATACTAGCCCTTTATGTGATATGTCATTTGCAAATATCTTCTCCCATTCTGTCGGTTGTCTTTTGGTTTTGTTGACTGTTTCCTTTGCTTTGCAAAAGCTTTTTATCTTGATGAAGTCCCAATAGTTCATTTTTGCCCTTGCTTCCCTTGCCTTTGGCGATGTTTCTAGGAAGAAGTTGCTGCGGCTGAGGTCAAAGAGGTTGCTGCCTGTGTTCTCCTTTAGGATTTTGATGGACTCCTGTCTCACATTGAGGTCTTTCAACCATTTGGAGTCTATTTTTGTGTGTGGTGTAAGGAAATGGTCCCGTTTCATTCTTCTGCATGTGGCTGTCCAATTTTCCCAAGACCATTTGTTGAAGAGACTGTCTCTTTTCCATTGGACATTCTTTCCTGCTTTGTCAAAGATTAGTTGACCATAGAGTTGAGGGTCCATTTCTGGGCTCTCTATTCTGTTCCATTGATCTATGTGTCTGTTTTTGTGCCAGTACCATGCTGTCTTGATGATGACAGCTTTGTAACAGAGCTGGAAGTCCGGAATTGTGATGCCGCCAGCTTTGCCTTTCTTTTTCAACATTCCTCTGGCTATGCAGGGTCTTTTCTGGTTCCATACAAATTTTAGGATTATTTGTTCCATTTCTTTGAAAAAAGTGGATGGTATTTTGATGGGGATTGCATTGAATGTGTAGAATGTTCTAGGTAGCATTGACATCTTCACAATATTTGTTCTTCCAATCCATGAGCATGGAATGTTTTTCCATTTCTTTTTGTCTTCCTCAATTTCTTTCATGAGTATTTTATAGTTTTCTGAGTACAGATCCTTTGCCTCTTTGGTTAGATTTATGCCTAGGTATCTTATGGTTTTGGGTGCAATTGTAAATGGGATCGACTCCTTAATTTCTCTTTCTTCTGTCTTGTTGTTGGTGTATAGGAATGCCACTGATTTCTGTGCATTGATTTTATATCCTGCCACTTTACTGAATTCCTGTATGAGTTCTAGCAGTTTTGGGGTGGAGTCTTTGGGGTTTTCCACATAAAGTAGCATCTCAACTGCAAAGAGTGAGAGTTTGACTTCTTCTTTGCCAATTTGGATGCCTTTTATTTCTTTTTGTTGTCTGATTGCTGTGGCTAGAACTTCTAATACTATGTTGAATAGCAGTGGTGATAGTGGACATCCCTGCTGCGTTCCTGACCTTAGGGGGAAAGCTCTCAGTTTTTCCCCATTGAGAATGATATTCGCTGTAGGTTTTTCATAGATGGCTTTTATGATATTGAGGTATGTACCCTCTATGCCTATACTCTGAAGAGTTTTGATCAAGAAAGGATGCTGTACTTTGTCAAATGCTTTTTCTGCATCTATTGAGAGGATCATATGATTCTTGTTCTTTCTTTTGTTAATGTATTGTATCACGTTGATTGATTTGCGGATGTTGAACCAACCTTGCAGCCCAGGGATAAATCCCACTTGGTCGTGGTGAATAATCCTTTTAATGTACTGTTAGATCCTATTGGCTAGTATTTTGGTGAGAATTTTTGCATCCATGTTCATCAGGGATATTGGTCTGTAATTCTCCTTTTTGATGGGGTCTTTGTCTGGTTTTGGGATCAAGGTAATGCTGGCCTCATAAAATGAGTTTGGAAGTTTTCCTTCCATTTCTATTTTTTGGAACAGTTTCAGAAGAATAGGTATTAATTCTTCTTGAAATGTTTGGTAGAATTCCCCTGGGAAGCCATCTGGCCCTGGGCTTTTGTTTTTTGGGAGATTTTTGATGACTGCTTCCATTTCCTTAGTGGTTATAGGTCTGTTCAGGTTTTCTATTTCATCCTGGTTCAGTTTTGGTAGTTGGTACATCTCTAGGAATGCATCCATTTCTTCCAGGTTATTTAATTTGCTGGCATAGAGTTGCTCATAATATGTTCTTATAATTGTTTGTATTTCTTTGGTGTTGTTTGTGATCTCTCTTTCATTCATGATTTTGTTGATTTGGGTCATTTCTTTTCTCTTTTTGATAAGTCTGGCCAGGGGTTTATCAATCTTGTTAATTCTTTCAAAGAACCAGCTCCTAGTTTCGTTGATCTGTTCTACTGTTCTTTTAGTTTCTATTTCATTGATTTCTGCTCTGATCTTTATTATTTCTCTTCTCCTGCTGGGTTTAGGCTTTATTTGCTGTTCTTTCTCCAGCTCCTTTAGGTGTAGGGTTAGGTTGTGTACTTGAGACCTTTCTTGCTTCTTGAGAAAGGCTTGTATTGCTATATACTTTCCTCTTAGGACTGCCTTTGCTGCATCCCAAAGATTTTGAATAGTTGTGTTTTCATTTTCATTGGTTTCCATGTATTTTTTTAATTCTTCTTTAATTTCCTGGTTGACCCATTCGTTCTTCAGTAGGATGCTCTTTAGCCTCCATGTATTTGAGTTCTTTCTGACTTTTGTCTTGTGATTGAGCTCTAGTTTCAAAGCATTGTGGTCTGAAAATAGGCAGGGAATGATTCCAATCTTTTGGTACCGGTTGAGACCTGATTTATGACCTAGGATGTGATCTATTCTGGAGAATGTTCCATGGGCACTAGAGAAGAATGTGTATTCCGTTGCTTTGGGGTGGAATGTTCTGAATATGTCTGTAAAGTCCATTTGGTCCAGTGTGTCATTTAAAGTCTTTATTTCCTTGTTGATCTTTTGCTTAGACGATCTGTCCATTTCAGTGAGGGGGGTGTTAAAGTCCCCCACTATTATTGTATTGTTGTCGATGTGTTTCTTTGCTTTTGTTATTAATTGGCTTATATAATTGGCTGCTCCCATGTTAGGGGCATAGATATTTACAATTGTTAGATCTTCTTGTTGGATAGATCCTTTAAGTAGGATATAGTGTCCTTCCTCATCTCTTATTACAGTCTTTGGTTTAAAATCTAATTTGTCTGATATAAGGATTGCTACCCCAGCTTTCTTTTGGTGTCCATTAGCAGGGTAAATGGTTTTCCACCCCCTCACTTTCAATCTGGGGCTGTCTTTGGGTCGAAAATGAGTCTCTTGCAGACAGCATATCGATGGGTCTTGTTTTTTAATCCAGTCTGATAGCCTGTGTCTTTTGATTGGGGCATTGAGCCCATTTACATTCAGGGTAACTATTGAAAGATAGGAATTTAGTGCCATTGTATTGCCTGTAAGGTGACTGTTACCGTATATTGTCTGTGTTCCTTTCTGGTCTATGTTGCTTTTGGGGTCTCTCTTTGCTTAGAGGACTCCTTTCAAGATTTCCTGTAGGGCTGGTTTTGTGTTTGCAAATTCCTTTAGTTTTTGTTTGTCCTGGAAGCTTTTTATCTCTCCTTCAATTTTCAATGACAGCCTAGCTGGATATAGTATTCTTGGCTGCATATTTTTCTCATTTAGTGCTCTGAATATATCATGCCAGTCCTTTCTGGCCTGCCAGGTCTCTGTGGATAGGTCTGTTGCCAATCTAATGTTTCTACCCTTGTAGGTTACATATCTCTTCTCCTGAGCTGCTTTCAGGATTTTCTCTTTGTCCCTGAGACTCCTAAGTTTTACTATTAGATGTCGGGGTGTTGACCTATTTTTATTGATTTTGAGAGGGGTTCTCTGTGCTTCCTGGATTTTGATGCCTGTTTCCTTCCCCAAATTAGGGAAGTTCTCTGCTATAATTTGCTCCATTATACCTTCTGCCCCTCTCTGTCTTTCTTCTTCTTCTGGGATCCCAATTATTCTAATGTTGTTTCATCTTATGGTATCGCTTATCTCTCGAATTCTGCCCTTGTGATCCAGTAGTTGTTTATCTCTCTTTTTCTCAGCTTCTTTATTTTCCATCATTTGGTCTTCTATATCACTGATTCCCTCTTCTGCCTCATTTATCCTAGCAGTTAGCGCTCCCATTTTTTTTTATTCTTATGTTAATCCCCATACATTACATCATTAGTTTTAGATGAAGTGTTCCATGATTTATTGTTTGTGCACAACACCCAGTGCTCCATGCAGAATGTGCCCTCCTCAATACCCACCACCAGGCTAACCCATCCTCCCAACCCCCTCCCCTCTAGAACCCTCAGTTTGTTTTTCAGAGTCCATCGTCTCTCATGGTTCGTCTACCCCTCCAATTTCCCCCGCTTCATTCTTCCCCTCCCGCTACCTTCTTCTTCTTTTATTTTTTCTTTACATATATTGCATTATTTGTTTCAGAGGTACAGATCTGAGATTCAACAGTCTTGCACAATTCACAGCGCTTACCAGAGCACATACCCTCCCCAGTGTCTATCACCCAGTCACCCCATCCCTCCCACCCCACCCCCCACTCCAGCAACCCTCAGTTTGTTTCCTGCAATTAAGAATTCCTCATATCAGTGAGATCATATGATACATGTCTTTCTCTGTTTGACTTATTTCACTCAACATAATACCGTCCAATTCCATCCACGTTGTTGCAAATGGCAAGATCTTAGCGCCCCTATTTTTTATTGCACCTCATTAAGAGCCTTTTTGATTTCTACTTGGTTAGATTTTAGTTCTTTTACTTCTCCAGAAAGGGTTTCTCTAATAACTTCCATATTTTTTTCAAGCCCAACTAGTACCTTTATAGTGATGATTCTGAACTCTAGATCTGACATCGTACTAATGTCCGTATTGAGTAGGTCCTTGGCAGTCGGTACTACCTCTTGTTCTTTTTGTTGAGGTGATTTTTTCCGTCTTGTCATTTTGCCCAGAGGAGAATAGATAAATGAGAGAACAAAATGCTAACAGGGTAACAACGTCCCCAGAAAATATACTCTAAACAAATCAGAAAAGACCTGAAGCAGTGGGAAAAGAAGGGAAAGAGAGAAAAAAGAAAAAGAAAAAAAGAAAAAAAAAAGGAAAAGAAACAGATAAAGATAAAAACAAACAAAAACAGAACAAAACAAAAAAAAACAGAATGTGATCAAATATGATCAGGCTGGTATATAGATCAGTGCCACACACTAGATTTTGGGTGTATTTGGTCTGTTAGAAAAAGGTGCCTCCCAAAATTTTAAAGAAAGAAAAACTTATATATGTACAAAAATAAGGGTTGATATGATGAAGGGATGGGATATGACTGTAAAGATGGAAATTACAAAAAATTTTATAAAAGGAATTGATAAGAAGTTGTTTGAAAAAAGAAAGGAGAGGATTTAAAAAAAGAGACAGAAGAAAAAAGGGAGAGAATGTGATCAGGCAGGGGAGTAGAAAAAACCATACAATAGAGATTTAGGGTATATTTTGATCTGTTAGAAGAAACGATCTCAAAATTTTAAAGAGAGAACAACTTATATATATATGCCAAAAATATGGGTAACTACTATGAAGGGATAGAATATGACTCTAAAAATGTTTTTTTACAAAAGGGATTGGTAAGATGTTGGTTGAAAAAGGGAAAAAGAAAAATTCAAAAAAAAAAAAAGAAGCAAAAAGACAGTTAAAAAAAAAATTAACTTTGAAAGACTAAAGAATCATGGTAAAAAAGCCATGAATTCTATGTGCAGTATTCCCCTAGCGCTGGAGTTCTGCTGTTCTCATTGATCGGTAAACTTGGTCTTGGCTGGCTGTTCTCGCTGATCTTCTGGGGAGGGGCCTGTTGCCGTGGTTCCCAGATGTCTTTG
Source organism: Neomonachus schauinslandi (assembly GCF_002201575.2). Classification (NCBI taxonomy): domain Eukaryota; kingdom Metazoa; phylum Chordata; class Mammalia; order Carnivora; family Phocidae; genus Neomonachus; species Neomonachus schauinslandi. The sequence continues at coordinate 49,624,605 of NC_058417.1, read as the reverse complement.
CCAGAGGCGGAATTGCCCCGCCCTTGCCCCCTCCCGGCTAAGTAATCTGCTCGGGTTTTGCTCTCCGGAGCTTTTGTTCCCTTCAAGCTTTCCGTACAGCTTTGGAGGCAGAGAGTGAAAATGGCGGCCTCCCAATCTCCACCCCGGTGGAGCCAAGAACTTGGGGCCCTGCTTCCCAGTGAGCCCCCAGAGAAAAGCCGCTAGTCACTCCCATCTCCCCAGTGTCCAGCCACACTCTGTGCTCACCTGGCCTGTGACCGCGCGTTTCTATCTCTGGCACCTGACCCCGTGTGGAGTCTCCAAACCCAGTAGATCCCTGCGGTGCACTCCCACCTCTCCTCCTGGGGGAAGAAGGTGAGTCTCCCCGGATCTGCCGCTTGTTGGGTCCCTGCTGGAGGAGCAGGGGCCCGACTGTGCCGCGGATCACGGTTTATGGCAACCCGGAGCTGAGAGCCCGCGCCTCGGCTCCGCCTCTGCAGCCGGCTTCCCCGCTCTGATACCTGGGAGCTCTGCCACACTCAGGCACCCCTGGTCTTTCTGTGACCCCAAGGGTCCTGAGACCACACTGTCCTGCGAGGGTTCCACCCCCCGCTTAGCCACCGGAGTGACGTCCCTCAGCGGAGCCGACTTCTAAAAGTTCCGATTTTGTGCTCCATGGCTCTATCACTTGCCAGAAGCGGCCGATGGAGGCCCCTCCCCCGCCGTCTATCCTCCCGAATATCGCCTCTGATTCACTTCTCTGCACCTCCTACCTTCCAGAAAGTGGTCGCTTTTCTGTTCAGAGAGTTGTTGCTCTTCTTTTCTTCGATCTCCTGTTGAGTTCGTAGGTGTTCAGATTGGTTTGATCCCTATCCAGCTGAATTCCTGAGACCAGACGAAATCCAGGTCTCCTACTCCTCCACCATCTTGCTCCGCCCCTGCTGAGAACCTTTTAAGTCAAGAGTGCATCCTGGGGAAAAAAATAGTCATGATCAGATGTGTGCTTTGCTCCCTAGATGTTTTGAAATGCTACTTGATTTATTACTGTGATAATTAAGAGGGAGAAAATCCATTTCCACCTTCATGGTCAGCATAGCAGGAAATTATTTGCTCTTAAATTTAACTATAAGTGCTCTGGAAATGCAGGTTTATAGTCATGGTCACTGGTCATATTTTGAGATATATATGTGTGTCTTTCTCTCACCTCTGCTTAAGAAGAGATTATATCTAGGATGAACTTGAGCCTATCCAATGCCTCTTGAGAATAGAGTGCATTTTTTTCCCCTCAACCTCTTATCCACAGTATTAGTGATGGTATTTCTCAGTGCTGCCCTGTGTTTATTTCTGTAATCCTCTAAATGTTCTCATTTACTCCTCACCGTTAATGTTCTCCTTCTAGTAATGCCCAACACTTATCTAAAACTATGCCCCAAACTCTTGACATTTTACTCTTAATTCCATCTTGAATTTCTATTTGCCTTGAATTTCTATTGGACCTAAAGATGTGTGTCTTGCTGGCACCACAAACATGTGTAAACCCAGACTCTCCATCATCTGCCATTAAACCACTGCTTCCTTCTGATTCACTTCTTCCTATGTGGGATGCTCCATCATTCCAGACACTCAGAGAGCCAACCTCCTGTCTTTTGAGCCTCTCTCAACATCTAGCCCAGGAAATGTCTTCATGCTACGTGGCTTTGCCCCGCCCCTGCACACACACACACACAATGTATTTTACTTTACTCCCTTCCTTTCTGAGCACTCAGTATCATTGAGTGATATTTCACATGGTTGGGCATCAAGAGCCTCCCTTAAGTAAGCTCTTCTCAATCTATCCACATCCCAGCCATCCAAATGGCTACCAGACTAACTTGTCTAAAATTCTACTTTAACAGGCTATCTTCCTATCCAAAAAACCAAATAGGTCCATATGAATGTCCAGTAAATTCTAGTGTCCTAGACCTTTTCTCAAGGCTCAATGCAGATGGGCCTGTACTTTTTTAAAATTGAAGTATAGTTGAAACACAATATTACATTTGTTTCAGGTGTACAACATAGTTATTCAACAACTCTCTACCTTATGCATTCACCACAAGCATGGCTACCATCAGCCACTGTACAACGCTATTAGAGTACCATAGAGTACATTCCCTAAGCTGTACTGTTTATCCCCAACCTGTATTTTATCAAGACCTGTATTTGTATCTTGCCATTTTCTTATATACACCCTACACGCCTACTAAATGTTTGCTTTCAAACCCCCAGAATTGGTTATGTTTGGATACCACGTCTTTGTCTATATTCTCTCCATCTTGAATTGTTCTTCAACGTATTCACCTATTGAAATCTAATCTTTCTTTTTTGAATCCATTCTCAACTTCAGTAAACATCAGGATAAACTAAAATGATGAATTTAAAAAATTGTACTTCCTTGTCCAATCTCAGAATTTTGATTGAATAGATCCATGACAGAACCCAGGAATCTATATTTTTATTTTATTTTTTTAATTTAATTTAATTTTATTATGTTATGTTAGTCACCATACAATATATTTTTAACAAGTTCACCCAACTTATTCTCATACAGATGACCCTTGGCATCAAAAAAACTCTGAGAAAATTGTAAAGCTCTGAAAAAAAAAAAAAAACAGAATACATAAAGACTTCTGTGATGGCACTTGTTGAAAATATTTTACTTTCATTGGAATCCATTAAGCATCTTCATTCTATCTGTAGAGGAGTGGGTCTTCCATCACACAGCAGCCTGAATTAGCATCCTGACTTCATCACCATCTAGTTATATGGCCTGGGGCAAATCACTGAATGTCGCAGACCCCCCTTTCTAATATGCAGAATGAATCAAATAATAGCATCCACCTAATAACATTACTTTGACTTATGTGAAGTAGTGGGCCCAGACTCTGGCACAGAGTAAATAATTACATATTAGCTAGTATTGTATTTCTTACATGGTTCCTAGATCACAATGACTTTATATGGCTTTAGATTCATGTCCCCGCCTCCTTTTTCACCCACTGCTAAACATCAGGTGTTTTGTGAATGTGGTCTGTCTCTTTAATAGATCATAAGCCCCTTAAAAAAAGAGCTCAATGACTATGTTACTTTATTCTGCTCATATTACACACTTAACTCTCTGAATAGAGCAAATGTTCAACAAATATTCTGAATGGAATGGGTTAATTCAGAAGTTTTGTGAAAATGAGCTATTAGATCTAAGTGTATTTTGAGCAAGTTAAAATACAAGTACACATTAGAGAACTTGAGAACTGCATGGGTCACTGTTACTATAATGGCGACACAGTTTTCCAGTGTCGGTCGGTGGCAGAGCTGGGACGGAAAGACAAGTCTCTAGACCCGGGTCCCAATACCTCTGCTACAAATGTCAGCGTCACTTTCCACCAAGAGTTCAAAAATCAGATTGAAACATTTGTAAAAGTCCTCTGAAGATGTTCATACATTTACTCTTCTGGGTGACTAATTGAGTTCCGATAGAAGTAAGTAGACACATAGATTCCCTATAAAATGTATGGGAAATTATATAAAGCCAAGTATATAGAGTACAGCTTAAAATAAAGGATGTCTATGAAGAGCACCCAAGCCAGGTTCCCTACTCCTTTAAAACTCAGACTTGCTTTGTCAATAGAGTAGCAGACTTTTAGTCTTGACATGCTGTGCCCTACTTTCCTCGTAGTACAGGATGTAGACTAAGAAAAAGAAACTCTAAGAGGCCTATGAGCTGGCAAACAAACAAACAACATGACTCTATGTCTAGAAATGGGTTTCCAACTCTAAAGTCCTTGGTCTATCCAGGATATCTTGTGTCTGTAATGTCAAAACTAATATGAGAAAAGAATGTAGACAAAGCCCAGAAGTCTGGCAACTGCTCATTTCCTATTTGAAGCTATGATAATTCCTATCTGCATGATTAAAACAAATGTTTGAGAACTCTCAGTGATATCTCATTGATCAGACACCACTAAGCAAATATTGACACCAGAAATGATGAAATAGTCCCATGATCTAGCCATAACAAGCCTTCAGAATTATTGATTCAATCCCACAACATTTTCATCCACAATGCACTATTGGATATCCAGCCAAAGTTCCTTTTAATTATCTTTAAAAATCAAACACTTTATGCTTTCTTGAGTGCTTATCCCACAGTCTCATATACTCGTACTTAGATTTTCCTCGTAGAGGGCCTGCTTTTTAAAAATGTTAGCTTTATCCGATATTCATACTTATTTTACTTTCTTCTACCATGTTATAATATTCTCATTTAATATCGCAATGTTGCTGCACTGTTGCTTTTTCCACCAAAGACAGATGTGGATTATGACATCATGAAACAGCAATCAGCACTGGGATTCTGTTACAAAGATACATGGCTTGCATTTTCCCAACTCTATACACCTGTCTTCTCAAAAAGGGTAAGAGAGAAAGCAGGGTGTCAACACCCTGTCTCTTCTGGAACAGCCAATATTTTTTTTTAAAGATTTTATTTATTTATTTGATAGAGAGAGAGACACAGCAAGAGAGGGAACACAAGCAGGGGGAGTGGGAGAGGGAGAAGCAGGCTTCCCGCGGAGCAGGGAGCCCGATGCGGGGCTTGATCCCAGGACCTGGAATCATGACCTGAGCCGAAGGCAGACGCTTAACGACTGAGCCACCCAGGCGCCCCTGGAACAGCCAATATTTATCATGTCAGGCCTCTGGGAAGATTTTTCAGCAGATATGGATCATCGTCTTGACTCTCCTTACTGGGGGAACTCTAGAAGGCAGAAGAAGCCCCTCAAGAAACACTGAATTATCAAATGGGAGAATGGCTGCATTCACTGGCAAGGAGTTCTTTTTTTCTCATTCTTTCCACAATAATTTTTTGATCACCCCTTATGCACAAACCCCTGTGTTCATAAAACTTAAATTCTTTGGGTGATATATCTGCCAGAGTCCCAGCAAGAAAAAATGTCACACTCAATTTATGGTAATTTGAGAAGGACTTATTAGCAAAGTTGTAGGGAAGGTTCAGAGAAAACACACACACACACACACACACACACAAGCAGAATAGTGCCCCAGGGCTAGTAACATCCAAATTGTTATTATCTATGCCTAAATGGTTGAGGGATGAGAAAAGTTACTGAATACTGGTAGAAGCGCCACATAGAGCGACTACTAGAAGAAGAGGATGATGTTGAGGGCTGGAGGGAGGAAAGACACAGCCAGCCTAGACCGATCCTATAGAGAGAGCACTCAGAGATAGATACAGTGAGCACACTCTTCTCTCTTCACTCTTGCTGTGGCCTCCCATTGGCTGAAAACAACTGGAGTTCAGAAGACTAGATAGAATATATATAGGCCAGCCTCCTAGGGCACAGAGCAATGTGGAGAAGGATGGATCATGATTGCAGAAGGGGGCCACAAGATAACTGGGCCGAGTGGCAACACTCACAGTGCCTACTGACTCTTGTACATTCTTGCTGAAATGAAAACTTCATCGTGTTGTAAGGAGAACAGTAAGGTCAGACACCCAGTTTGGGCTTATGAATAGAACATTCTACGTATTTGGCACTTTGCTGGGATGTGGCATATTCTATTTTTGTATTATGTGCTAGTTTCTATGGTAGGATCTGCTAGAAAAAGGGGAGGGGGAGAACAATGCCTAAAATCCATATCCTGTGAACCGAAGAAAGGCTCAGATGTGTATATTTAACCTTTAGGGACGTAAAAATGAAGGCAACACCATGACCCCGCTTTTAGGTGTAAAATCAGCTTCCCTTGAGTACGGGCAGGAACTGTGACTTGCTTCTAACCAAAGAAAAGGCAGAAGATGGCTGTCGTTCTTATGTCATTTATGACCAAGGTCATGAGGTCACTGCCATGATTACATTACATAAAATTGCCCTGCTGCCAGACTCTTGCTAAAGACCTTCTCACTCGCTGGTCTGGGAGGAGTAGTTCTGTGAAAGAGCCACATGGCAAGAACTTGGAGCTAAGAGCAGCTTCTGGCAAATGGCCAGCGAGCTGCAAAGGACCTTGGTCCTCCAAGCACAAAGAGATGAATTCTGCCAACAACCCAAGTGGCTTTGAGAGCGAACCCATCCCTAGCCAAGCCTCCAGATGAGAACTCAGCTCTGGCTGACACCTTGACTACCGTAGCTTTCCAGAGACCCCAGCTGAGTAAGCCATGCCCAGACTCCTGAAACACAGAACCTGTGAGATAATAAATGTGTAAGACTTGTGGCCATTTGCTATGCAGTGACAGAAAACTAATATAAATAGGTATTTCATTTTCCCATATTGTAGTATTTATTAACTCCTTATAATACTCTCCCAAATTCCCTACAACTTGGGTCTTGTGGCTCAGTCATTATTTTCATCAACATCCATGTAGGCTTTACCATTTATAAGCTATTCTTGTAAGTATCAGATTAACTTGTTCATTGAGATAAGCCAATGTTATTAGTCTCAGATAAGTGACAAGGAAACAGAGTCTGTGAGGTATGAATTGGCTTACCCAAGGTTAACCAACTACTAAATGGCAAATTGTGGTTTTGGTCCCAGGACCTTGCCTATAAATCCTAGATTAACCAACTCTACCACTTCCCCTTCCTTACTTCAGTCTTAGGTAATTAAAGCATAGTGCAAATAAGCCATCCTTGTTATCTTTACAAGGGCCAGTTCTATTAATTCCATTCCCCAGGATGGCAAAATGCCTTCCCTTTACCTCAAAAATGCATGCGTTACTGGCCCAAGAGTAAAAATGTATGCCAGCAGGAATAAGCCCATGGAAAATTCAAAGGCCTCCTTCTGCTAATCATGTCTCAGTAGCAGCATCCTTATCTAACATCAGGTTTTAAATTGCAGATAGGAGTGTTATTATCATCAGCAGCAAAGGCATAAGGCCAACATTTTAAAACACATTTTACAATGTCTACCCAGGCTTAACTTTTTTTTTAAATAGCTAAAAATAAAAGGGTTTTGGCAAAACACTTTATGATAAGGCTCAAACTCTAAACCTTAGTAGTAACCAAAGCAGATGGCAATATTAACAAATAGATTTTAAAAAAACTGTTTTCTGTTGAGAGAAATATTTAGAAGTGAGGCAAAGGACTTACAATTTACCTCTTTGTGAATGGCCAATGGTGGAATTCTATCTGTGAGGTCTGTTGCTGGTTTAATCCAAAGGCCAACAAATGGGGCACAAGGCAATCTCTTTTGAAATGGAGCAGAGCATTTTCTACAGTGGAGATCAAAGGCACTAGTACAACAAGTCATCAAATTGGGCACCTGTAATAATATAAATGAGTGATTAAAGTGGTCCCACCCTTGTGTTTCACATCAGTCCGTTTGAATAGTGGTCATTAACATTTTCCCCAAATTTGTCTCTTTACTTAAACCTATTAGTATCACTGAAGCTGTGGAGCTTAAGAATAATTTTATAACAAATAAAGGATTGTTTAATGTTTGCCAAACATTTAATAAGCTTCTAGAAAATAGCCTGTGTTAGTTCAGCTCAGAATTTGGCCCAAGATGAGAGGGTTTTATATGATTGTTGGTTGCTTATTTTTCTGAACCTACATTTTAAATGACAGCAGGTTTGGAAATAAATGTGATTCAACCTTGGAAGGCTCTTGCTATGTGTCTGTGTGTCTTTTATCAGGGCCCTTGATTAGAAGGAGAAGAGAAAGGAGTCTTTTTTGTTCCATTTCTCCCTGTTATTATATTCATTATGAATCTTTCCCTTTCTTTCCGCCAATTAGGACCTGTCCCAATATGGCGGGACCTCCAGAGTATTAGTGCTGCCTCACATGCATGACTCTTTCCAGAAATCACTTGGCTTGAAATTCAATCCCCCCCACTTTTTTTTTTTTAATAAGGAAATACAGTTCCACTGAATTCCAAAGCATTTATATTTAGAGTTTGTATGACTTACGGATTTAGTACCAAGAGAAAATGAGAAAGTTCCCATTTTCACCCTTCCTTAAACAAACAGCCTCACTGGGTGCCAAAATATTTGAAATAATTAGCCCTTGCTTGTTGCCCAACAGGGAAGCTTCTTACAACAGGGTCAGTTCAGGAGGATAAAGCAGACGGTATGGACTTGGATTCTAATCTTGACTCCACCAGTTACTAGCTCTATGGGTTTCAATATATCAAATAACCTCTTCAAGTCTACTTCCTAATCTGTAATAGAGGCATACTAATCATGGCTTCTTGAGGCCAATGAAAAGGTTGGAAGAATAGTATCCAAGGCTTTACCCACACCCCCAATCTGGAACATGGGGAGTTATTTAAAAGTGCTATTATTTCAGGACTGAAAACTGCATGCTTTCCCCTGATTGCCTTTTTCAATTGCTCCATCAACTAACTCTCTTTGGTTTGCTCTCATTATTATTTGATTGGCTCCATGATAAACATGTGGTGGGGTTCTGTCTACATAGTATCAAAAGCGATGTAAAGAGCTGAAGAAGGACCAGCTTATTCTGGTCATCTATTTGCTTTGAAACTTAGGTGTATCTTTATTGGTCTCCCCACATTTACCTTCAAAATAATACTGAGGGTTGCTATCGGAGTAGAAGGTCAAGTTGATATACAACTTCGTGCTTTCTTTTTTTTAAATATATTTTTTTTATTTTTAAGTAATCTCTACACCCAACTTGGGGCTCATACTCATGACCCCAAGATCAACAGTCACACACTCTTCTGAATGAGCCAGCAAACACCCCTAACTTTGTTCATTCTTGAAGAGTGTTTCTACAAAGCATTTGGTACATAAAGCATTTGGTGCATTTTTGTTCATGAAATGAATAAATAACTGAAATGGTCACATTTAATTAATAATTTTGGTGAGTGGTACATTAAATCATTACATCTTTTGTTAAAAGTATTTTACAATTAATCATATACATTTAAATTAAATGCCCTAGCTTTCTTTTTTTATTATTCAAAGGTCAACAAGTTGACAACCTGAGGACATTTTTGTTGTCCCCATTGCAATTTAGGAGGAAGTGACATCTCTATAATATTGTTTCTTCTAATGAATGAACCTATTATACTTTTCCATCCATTTAGATCTTCTTTATTATCTTTCTTATTTTTTTAAATTTTTTATTGTTATGTTAATCACCATACATTACATCATTAGTTTTTGATGTAGTGTTCCATGATTCATTGTTTGTGCATAACACCCAGTGCTCCATGCAGAACGTGCCCTCTTTAATACCTATCACCAGGCTAACCCATCCTCCCATCCCCTCCCCTCTAGAACCCTCAGTTCTTCAGCGTCCATCGTCTCTCATGGTTCGTCTCCCCCTCCGATTTCCCCCCCTTCATCCTTCCCTTCCTGCTATCTTCTTCTTTTTTTTTTTTCTTAACATATATTGCATTTGTTTCAGAGGTACAGATCTGTGATTCAACAGTCTTGCACAATTCACAGCGCTCTTTATTATCTTTCAATAAAATTTTAAATTTTGCTCTTAGACATTATTTTGTTTATTCTTGGGAACTTTATACTTTTTTTTTAAGTCATAAGATAATCTTTGTTAAATAGACTTTTTATTTTGGAATACTTTTAGATTTACAGAAAAGTTGCAAAGATAGTACAGAGAGTTCTCATAAACCTTACAGTTTCAGTGCCCATAAAGTTATCATCTTACATTAGTCTGGTGTATTTGTCAAAACGAAGAAATCAACATTGGAACATTATTATTAACCAAACTCCAGATTGTATTCAGGTTTCAGCAGTTGTTTGTTTTTTCTATTAATGTCCTTCTTCTGTTCTAGGATCTCATCCAGGATAGCACATTGCATTTAGTTGTCATATGCCCTTACTCTCCTCTGGTCTATGACAGTTTCTCAGCTTTTCTTCGTTTTTTATGACCTTGACAGGTTTGACGGTTTTGGTCAAGTAATTTGTAGAATGTTCTAGAGTTTAGCCATACCTGATGTTTCTTATCATAACTGGACCTGGGCTATGAGGTTTAGAAAGAATCCCACAGAGATTAAAAAAGTACCCTTATCATCAAGTAATATCCATGGGTCCACGAATTCCACATGACATCACCGTAATGTTAACCTTGATCATCTGGCCAAGGAAGTGTAAAGTTAGTATTTTTCCTTCTCATACTCTATTCTTTAGAAATTAGTCTGTAAGATTCACCTCCTGGAGGAAAGAGTATCTACATGAGATATTTGGAATTATTTTATAAGGAAAATTTTGTCTTTTCTCTGTTTATTTATTTTTTTCCATCATTGATTTATATCAGTATGGATTCATGTACATTTATTTTATACTCTGGGCTATAATTCAACACTATGTTACATATTTTGTGGCTCAACTGATTTCAACTTTGGCCAGTAACTATATAATCATTAGCTTTTTTAAAAGTTGTTTTAATAGGTGTGTAGTCATAGCTCATTGAGATATAATTTGCACTTTGCTAATAGCAATGACGACAAACATTCCTTCATGTGTTTATTTGCTAGCTATATTTCCTTTTTGATAAAATTTCTCTTCATTTCATTTGCACATTTTCTAACTGAATTTTTTTTTTAATGTTGGGGTTTGAGAGTTTTTTTATATATTCTAAATACAAGTCCTATGTTGGATATTGGTTTTTTTCTTAATTTTTTTTTTTTAAGAGACAGAGACAGAGAGGCCAGGGCGGAGGGGGGAGGCAGGGGTTGGTTAGAGCACAGGGAAGGGGCAGAGGGAGAGGGAGAGAGAGAATCCCAAGCAGGCTCTGTGCCCAGTGTGGAGCCTGATGCTGGGCTCAATCTCACCACCCTGAGACCATGACCTGAGCCAAAACCAAGAGTCAGATGCTTAACTGACTAAGCCACCCAGGCACCCCTCTATGTTGGATATTGTTACTTGAAAATATTTTCTCCTAGTCTTTAGATTAAATGTTCATCCTCTCAACATGGTCTTTCACAGAGCAAAAAATTTTAATTTTGTTGAAATCCAATATAATTATTTTCTGTTATGGATCATACTTTTGGTGTCATGTCTCAGAACTCTTCATTTAGCCCTAGGTTCTAAAATTTTTCTATGTTTTATTCTCAAAGTTTTATAGTTTTACATTAAAATCCATGAACTTTGAATTAATTTTTCTATAAAGCATTAGATTTAGATTAACGTTCATTTATTTGCCTTTCGATGTTTGTTTTAGCACCATCTGTTGAAAAGACTGGCCTTTGATTGAACGGCTTTTGCAACTTTTTAAATAATCAGTTGACTTATTGTCTAGTTCTGGGTTCTCTCTTCTGTTCCACTGATCTATATGTCTATGCCTCCCTCAATACCACATTCTCTTATTGTTATAAACATACAGTAAGTCTTAACTTTGGGCAGAATGATCCCTCCCAGTTTATTCTTTTTCAAAATTATTTTTAGCTATTCTTGGGCCTGTGCTTTGCCATATAAATTTTAGAATGAGCTTCTCCATATTTGCAGAAAATATTGCTGGAGTTTTGATATGAATTGCATTAACCCTATAGATCAGGTTTGGGAGAAGTGGTATTTTTACTGTGTTGAGTCCTTCTTTCCTTGACATGGTTGTCTCACCATATATTTAGATGTTCTTTGATTTTTATCAGTGTTTTATAATTTTTAGCATGCATTTAACATTTTCAGTGATTCATAGTTTTCAGGTCTTTTACATATATTGCTAGATTTTTCAAAAAAAATTTTTTGAGTGACTGTAAATAGCCTTGTATTTTAATTTTGGTTTTCACATATTCATTGCAAATATGTAGAAATACAGTTGCTTTTTGTATGATTTTGTATCCTGTGATCTTGCTAAACTCATTATTAGTTTGGGGTTTGTTTTTGTTTGTTTGTTTTGCAGGTCCTTTGGCATTTTGTACGTATACAATCTCAAAATTTGGAAATAGGAATAGTTGTAATTTTTCCTCTCTAGTCTATAATGTCTCTCTCTCACTCTTTTTTTTTTCCTTGACTTAATTGCACTGGATAGAACTTTCAGCATTCTGCTGAATAAGAATGGTTGGAGCAAACATTCTTGCCTTGTTCCTGATCTTAGGAAAACTCATTCAGCTTTTCACCATTAAGTATGATGCTAGCTAGCTCTTTGGTTTTTATACATGCTCTATAGGACAGTGAGGTTATTCCCCCTCTATTTCTTGTTTTTGGAGAATATATGTATATTCTTTTATAATTTACCAATTGATATGATCATGTAATTTTTCTTCTTTAGCTTATTGATAGAGATCAAATATATGACAAATTTTAACACTCATTTATTATATATATATATGTATATTATATGTAAAAAGCGAATATATATACTCTACCAAAACAAGAAATACAGGGGAACATCCTCATAAAAGGAAGTAATTATGTATAAATCTAATTATATATATGTACGTATATATATACACACATATATATAGGACCTATGATTTATAAACTACTGAAAATGTTAAATGTATGCTAAAAATTATAAAATACTGGTAAAAGAAAAGAACATCTAAACAAATGGAGAGACAACTATGTCAACAGGAAGACTCAACATAGTAAAAATCTAGTTCTCTCCAATTTGATCTATAGGGTTAATTCACTGATCTTAAAATATTTAACTAGCATAATATAACTGGAATAAGCCCCACTTGGCTATGGTGCATAATTCTTTTTATATATTGCTGGATTCAAGTTGCTAAACATTTTTTTTAAAGGAATTTTAGGTCTAAGTTCACATGAGATACTGTCTATAGTTTTTGTTTTGTTTTGTTTTCTTGCTTATACTCTCTGTCTAGCTGTGATATCAAGGTAATTTTGGCCTCATTAAATGAGTTAGAAAGTGCTTCTTCATCGTTTGTTTTCTGGAAGATGTTTTGAAGAATCGCACTAACTCTTCTTTAATTGTTTGAGAGAACCCTAAATATTGGAGTGACCTACATCTCAGTCATAAAACTTTGATTCATAAAAGCATGGGATCTGGAACATTGAGGAAAAGTACAGTGACTTTATTCAATGCTTATTTTCAGGTTATCAAACTCTTCAATCATGCAGTCTAAAGGGAATTTCAATATGTGGAGATTTCACTAAAAAGATAAAATTCAGGGACAACTGCTTCAGCAAGTAAATTCTCCTGAATTCAGAAAACCCAAATAATTATTCTGTGGGCCAAATTCCATGTTCACATATTTTCTCTTTCAAATGTAGGTTAAATATAACACTTGGGAGATTACGAAGAAGGGAACTTGGCCCAGAGAAAGCTGCTGCATTAAGTCAACGTTCCTTCTTCAGTTGAAACTTGGTTTACATTCTGAGTAACGCACCCAGGACAACACAGGTCATTGGGAAATTTCCTAAAATCAGATCTTTCACATGACACATTCCCCCAAAGTGAATAATGGTTGGCCTCCAGAGCCAGATTTTTCAAGGATGACTTTTTCTAACACATCATAAAAATGCAACCCCATCTTCTTACTTACCTTGAATACCTTCATTGCCACATACATGGCTTTGTTTTCAATATATTACTTTCTTCACTACTTCTCCGAGTGAGCTTTCTCATCAAGATCAATATGCCTGTAGCATAAGAAGGAGAAAAAAAACGTGCTGGAATAAGAGGACGGGAAACCTGTCCCAGGGAGGTACTCGTTGGCTAGCTCTTGGAGACAGCTGCGCCTAAGTTTGGACTACCAGCAACTATATTGAAAAGTGATGATAGGAGCATACACGAAGCTAGCCCAGCAACACACTGTTCCCCAACTAAGATCTGAGATCCCCTGGGTGATATGGAGAAGGCAAAAATCATTTCTATCAATAAGGAACAGGCAGCCCACACATTAAAATCAGTTTTCAAAATAGACACATGTCTTGCATATTGCAAGAATTACAAGACAGGGAAGAAAACTATTTTTAAGCTAATCCTCAGTTTCTTTTAGGAGACCAAAGAGCTTAGAGAATTGTATATGAAAGACATGGCATATATTCATCTACACTGAATATATAGATAGAAGACTGAAATAAGACAGTGTATATTATAGTATATAAAAAGTCTGTATCTAGATAGATAGATAGATAGATAGATGTCATATTCTAGATAATATCTTAAGCCTTGGAAGTATTAATGTCTTTCTGTTTGGTTTGGTTTCAGTTTTGTTTTTGTTTTCGTTTTCCAAGACTTACAACAGTGGTTCTCAACCAAGGGCTATTTGTGCCCAGGGGCCACTTGGCAATGTCTAGAGACATTTGCTGTTACATTGGTGGGGGCAGGGGCTCCTAGCATCTAGTGGGTAAAGGCTAAGGATGCTATTAAACATCCCACCATACACAGGACATCTTCCCCTTCAGTAAAGAATTATCTGACCCCAAATGTCAATAGAGCCAAGGTTGAAAAAACTTGATTAAGAATAATAAATCTGTCAGGCATACCAATGAACTTTTAACAAGTCTTAGGTCTATAATTGGCTTTATCTGCGAGCACATATCAGACACTGGCAGCTGGAAAAAAGGGCATTCTTGCCACCTCACTTCTTTAACACATCGATCAGTACATGGCAGTGTGCCCATTGCTACCTCATAATAGATATGCTTGTTTATTCCCTTTCTGGATGAGTGAGAATGAGAAAATTGCAAGCCATCCCAATAATTTCCAGAGGATCTCAGTAACTAGGACATTATACCCCAAGTATGAGAAAAATCCACAAACATTTCAGGAAAGTTCCCTTCTTTGGCAAACCTGAAAGGCTACAAACAAACTCACTTTCAAATTGATATTTAAGGGCATGTTATGAGTCTTTTACATGTCTCTCCAAGACTACAGCAAGAGCTGTATACACTATGTACACTATGCTGAAAAGTTGTAAACTTAGTTGCAATACAATGGACATTATTTTTAATTGCTTCCTCTCAGGTACTGTCACATATATGTAGGGGGGGGGAAAGGCTGTGAAGAAAATCAGTATTTACAGTTCCAAACGTTTTCCCACTGTCATGAGTCTATATCCTAAGGTGTTTCTGCACTGAAAGAAAATATATTAGCAGAGAAATATAAGGAAAGAAAAACTAAAAAGTACCAGATGGTCTTCAAACCTTGGAACAGATCATTTTTTTTATCCTTTGTAACTTCATTGCTTCCAGGTATTATTATCCATGTGTAAGATTAGACAGAAGAGCTCGTCTCCAACTCTGAAGGTCACTGTTAACCTCACCCCATCCAGGACATCTGAACACTGAGGCTCCATCAAGAATAGTTCCAGGAACTCATCCAATTTGATTTGCCTTTCCAAAATTAAAATTTGGATAATAATAAAAAAAAAAAAACCCAGAACATGCCAATCTCTATAAATTAGCATGAAAAAATTGAAAATGGGCTATTTGACACTAAGTATCTGGGGATGTTGAACATACTTGACATGGGCCAAATATCCCTGCATACAATACTTTGTAAATAGTCCTCTGGCGGGGCTGCTTCTGTTAAATAATTAGTTCTCCTGATTCTACCTAGACTTCTGGTACTCCAAAGGTATATGTCACATTTGAATTTACTTAATAATAATGAGGACACTGCACTTTATTTGACTGACTCTATACCAGTAGAAACTGTATGAAGGCTCCATTATCAACAATGACAGTCATAATAGCAGTACTGGAGTAAGAATTCAACTGTAAAGACAAGGGGTACTTGGGTGGCTCAGTTTGTTGAGTGTCTGCCTTCAGCTCCGGTCATGATCCTAGGGTACTGGGATCGAGCCCATGTAGGGCTCCCTGCTCAGTGGGAAGCCTGCTTCTCCTTCTCCCTCTCCCTCTGCCTGCCGCTCACCTGCTTGTGGTCTCTCTTCCTGTCAAATAAATAAATAAAATATTTTTTAAAAATTTCAACTCTAAAGACAAGAAATTTTTCTGCTCTAAGGGATTGGAAATTGGAGCAATTCAGGGCTCCAAAACTATGAGACCTGCTATCATGTCTTCTCTGTTTTCATCTAAAAAACAAACCAAAAAACTGCTAGAAGAAAATGACATAAACAAATGTAGCAGACAAATAATTACCTAATTTTTGGCATTGTTACTTATTTTTTTATCTAGTTTTATTGTTAAAAATGATACTCTGAGCCGGGTGATGGGTATTAAGGAGGGCACGTGTTGTGATGAGCACTGGGTGTTATATGCAAATAATGAATCATTGAACACTACATCAAAAACTAATGATGTACTATATGGTGGCTAACTGAACATAATAAAAAAAATGATACTGTTCCTTGTTTTCCTTCTAAGTGAAGTACAGATAATACCACATCTTAACAATACGTGAAAAGCATTTTATAATAATTGGGTTCTTTTCATTCAGATTTCAAAACAGGGCACCAAACCAGATCCTTCCAAGGTTTCAGACAAAATCAGGATTATCATTAAAGGACAATAAAAACATTTTCATGACTGAAACATGATGGAATATGAAAGTGAACCTTTGTGTTGGAATCTTTCAAAAACAGAAAGATCATAGTCACAGTTACTATTATTAATTATTTCTATGGGAACTTTCCCATGTAATTTGTATCCTGCTTACTGATTTGAAGCCAACTGAAAAGTAACTAGAATAAATTTTGCAAGAACCATTCATATCAGAGGCAAAAAATCTCATAATTTCTTTTTAGCATGAACTCCATTCAAAGACATGTCGACTTGACCCTTACCCCACATGTGACCTGTAACATCTTCAAAAATATGTCTTTGGGCTCAAGGTACAGCCACAAGGAGCATCGGGTTGAGTATATATGAATTGTTCATCCAAAACACATTTTGACTCCCAGAAAAACAATCAAAATCACACCTCATGAGCTATTTGGGATGTGCAATCATCTCTGTATAAGGACAAAGCACATCAATCTGATATTGAAACAGATGACACTAGTGAAAGCCCTTTCCTACAGGGGCATGCTAACCAGAGGAGAACAGGTCACGACTTGCATTTAGCAACTTAAAAAGAAAAATAAAACATGTTGGGACACACTTGATTTATCAAAGACATTGGACAGAATTCAGCCACTTTTAGAGTTGCAATAAGCTAATCAGTAAATATGCTTGTACCAAGCCAAAATGTGAAAAATAATAATTAATGCAATGCCAATATATACTATCCTAGGAAAAGGAAAAACAGGGAATTCATATCATCAAGGGAAAAGAGCACAGGCACACCAAAGTGCTAAGGTGTTTTTGTTATGCTAAAAAATGTGTCAGGAGGGGCGCCTGGGTGGCTCAGTTGGTTAAGCGACTGCCTTTGGCTCAGGTCATGATCCTGGAGTCCCTGGATCGAGTCCCGCATCGGGCTCCCTGCTCAGCAAGGAGCTTGCTTCTCCCTCTGACCCTCCCCCCTCTCATGTGCTCTCTCTCTCTCATTCTCTCTGTCTCAAATAAATAAATAAAATCTTTAAAAAAAAAATGTGTCAGGAGGACAGGTGTCCTTCCTTCTCATTCAATGATAATTAATTTTTTTATGTATTTTCCATAATGGACTTTTATGAAGCATCTACTATGTTCTAGGCACTTTTGAATAATTTATCTCAGTAAATTGTCAGACCCTCCCTGCCAGATAGGCATGTGCTTCATCACACAAATGAGAAAAATAAGGATCTGCCAGGTAAAAGGTAACAGGCTAAGTCTAGGGTTAGAATTGTATGACTATGGCTCTTTCCACTATTCCACAGCTACTTTCCGATAGGTTAAAATTTACCTTGCTAAATTCTTTGTATTCCTCTTGGAGGGTAACAGTTTCTGTATAGTTATTGAGCTTGTATGCTCTTCCATCCATGGTATTTATGTCGGCACCATGAAAATCTTGTAAAATGTTTTCCCATTTGTGGAAATTTTGAGGATTTCAACACCTAAACTTCATCTAATTGTAGATGAGATTATGGCATGTGATTATAAAATATTGAGAAGAAAAGGAATTTTGGGGGGGTTTACTCATTATTCTCCTATAGGACTTTTTTTCTGCTCCAGAAATCCAATAATAGAACTTAGTCTTTCTTCGTGAGGTCCCCATTACACCTCTGGTTCTTGTTCTTTACCAAGGAACATCCAGTAAGAGTAATAAGAATGGGACTAAATGTCCTTTCTAAAAAGGTTCTGGAGACAATATCACTGCTTCCTCAGGTTCATGCCACCTGAAACAAAGTATAGGGGAAAATTTTCAATTTGTTGTCTTCTGAAAGTTAAAGAGATATAAAGGCAATCATTAAAACAGAGTCAGGCTCATCAATGCATATAGCTACAGCTTAAAATTCTAATAAAACAATCTTTATTATGTTGGATAAGCTAATGTTAATCTCATAAATGTTCTTGATCTAAGTCTAAATAAAAATAGAAAGATTCTAGAAAAAAAAATCCACCCAGAATTAATAGCTCTCCTAAAACATTTTTAATTTTTTCCACCTGGTCACTTCCAAGAAAAACTATTCAGGATTTCCAAGTAATGAAGAAGGAAACTAGGTAAGCTCTACTCACAGAATTTCAGAAAGACTACCAAAGGGAATAAAAAAATGCTCTTAAATTTCAAAGACACAAGTCTTTGTCCACCAACTCTAGCACATTTCATGACCTTATAACTGAGGTCGTGCTAGGAAATGGTCCATCAGAATGAATGATCACAATGGCTTTGAGGTGTCTCTATTTTTTTAAATGACAAAGTTAGTCTATATGTCAATAAGAGAAGAATTTTTGTATAACTATTTTTCAATCATATCTAGACCCTGTTACCTTGTCAAGAACAAATGTTCAAGCAGTATATGATTTCCCTTCTCATTTATATTCTTCAGAGAATTAAAGACATTTGTTTTACAAGAAAAAAGAATGCTCCTCCTTGATTCTCTCTTATAAGCTTAAATGTTGGGACTAAGCAAGCAATAAGAAGTGCTCATCCAAATACATAATGGAATTCCCTATCTCGAAAACGGTCTTTTACCCTCCTCCACCCACACCTACAAGTGATGTCATTGCCATAGCTAACAGGGTATCAGGTAGAGATGAAGCCAGAGGCTTTCCTTCACAACCAGGGAATCAGCACAATTTCCAGTCCAGTTTCCAGTTTAGCTCCAATTGCCTGGGGTAAATGCAGAGAGGTAGATGACTATAGGGTTCAGTGGAGTCACCCCAGATGTTACCAAGCCCCCTCTTTCTCTGTTCTCTAATGACCTGTTTTCCATTCACTCCCATTAAGTCAAATTTATAGGCTGTACTTTAATCTTCCAGGGAATTTAGACCATCTCAAATGTAGCTTAAGTCTTAAATCCCCTTACTTGCATACATTCCTAGAGTAAAATAAAATATTAGACTTCTCTTTATTGATACCCATCGCATGCTAGCGTCTCACTTCCACAAGTCACCGCTTTTTCCTTTTGTTTATATAGACTCACTGCTCTCCTGCATCCAGTTGGGACAACAAGTTAAAAATCTGGCAATCACTAGCAGAAATTCCCAGGGCAGGAAGGAATAAAAAGGTGGTCACCTTTCCTGAATGGTTGATTCCTCTTTCTCTTCAAGGGTATTGACTGACTAAGTTGTCACAGGAACATCTCTGACTCAAATAATCTTCCTTGAAACATGACAGGGTCAAATGAATCCAACCCGTGGAAGATACTAAGTGGTACTATGCTATTATAAATTAAGAAAAAAGGGTCCCAGGAACTGATATATGCATACATGAAGGCTAAATCCAAAGACTCAATCTGGGGTCATAGGATGTGGAATGAAAACATTTTTCATGGGCTTCAGAGGATATCATCATCTCTATCCTCTAACTTCTGTCCTTCTGATTATTAAACTTGTCCCCAGTAGATTCTTCAAAGAGTCGCCTAAATATTGTCAGGAACAAACACCACAGTGATAAGAGTCAAAAAACTGAATGCTCAGTACTTAAATGTCCATGTAATGACCAAAAAAAAAAAAAAAAAAAAATCCCAAAATAGCCTTTTTTTTTTTTTCCAAAACCATAGGCTTTATTTTTACAGTAGTTTTAGACTGTCAGCAAAACTGAGAGGAAAGCATGAAGAGTGCCCCCATACTCCCTGGCCCCCACAAAAGCACAGTCTCCCCCACTGAATCATCCCCACCAGAATGGTACATTTGTTGTAATCAATGAACCTGCACTGACATAGTCATTACCCAAAGTCAATACTTTACATTAGGGTCTACTCTTGATGTGCATGTTTTATTGGTTTTGACAAATGTACCTACCACTGCAGTATCATGCAGAATAGTTTCAGTGCCCTAACTATTCTGCTTAAATTTTCATCGATTTATTTAGTTAGTTATTTTTATGCAAGTCTCTTTGCTCCTATGTGTTAAACCCTCTGCTAGACCCTGAGAATCTTCAAGACAAATTTTTTTTTAAAAATCCGATAGCCTTTCCTTTAGTTTTTCTCTCTCTTTTTGCATCTTACTAAATAAAAGCAGAAAGAAGTAACCAGGTGGCAATTTCAACATCCTAGTTGGAAATATTCTTGGCTAGATGATCCAGAAACTGAGATAATTCATGTTTGTTGTTTTAGGTTGCTAAGTTTTATAGTAATTTGTTACACACCAATGCATAACTAACACATATTAATATCAAGAGTGAGACACTGACAAAAATACAAACCCAAAATTTGGCAGTGGCTTTGGAGCGAGGCAGTGGGCTTTGAGAAAAGTGTTAGTGACAGCCTGAGTGCCTTGAAGAAACTGCCAGTAGAAGCCTTACGGTCATTCATAAAGCTTCAGGTGATGGCTGACAGGCAAATAAGGTGAATATTATCGGAAACTAGAAGAAGAAGGATCTTTATTATATTATGGCTGAAAATTTAGTAACCCTGTTGCTGAAAGTTATAGGAAAAGTAGAAAATGTACCCAATAACCCAGGTGATCAATAAAGATGTATATATTGTATACACATGTACTTCTTTAAAGAAATAACAGATAGGGTAATTGTTGTTGTTACCTAGTGGAAGGAATCTGGATGTCTAGGAGAAAGATAAAAGGACAACTTCTGCGGTATATTTTCTTATTCTTCAAAATTCTTATTTGGCTCATACTGAGGTGCTCCTCTCTAAGGAAGAGTGTTACTTCTCCATCCGATTGAACTCTAACATGGATATGTACCTTGCTTTAGCCGATGAACTAGGAGTGGTAGAAGAGGCGTGGATCACTTCCAGGCTGAAATTTTAAGAGCTAGTACATGCTTTCCCATTTTTATTTTCCCAGTGGTGCAACATCTCTGATAGCTACTAAATCAGTCTGGGCCTTGCAATGAAGAGATCCAAAGTCAACCAGCGATGGATACAGATTGTGAGCAAGAAATAAACCTTTGTGGTTAAAAGCCACCATTGTGTGTTATAGCTTTAAAAATTGGCCTTGCCTGACTGATACAACTACAGACAAGAGTTAGGGTTGAAAACTAGGAGGACTCTGAGCCATGGGCCAGTGGAAGAGGCCACTATAGATGGATGGTAGGGCAGATGCAGGGGCACGGTGGTATAAGGGATGGTGGGAGGATTGTGAATATCTAAGATGTAATGTGGACATTGGTTGGGGAAGGGGGTGAGGAGAAAGGAGAAAATTTGACCGACAGGGTCATTTATTACATCTTAAGAATATTTGCCCACCTGTCGTGATAGGGAGTCACTGAATTATGAGGCGAGGACCAATATGCCCCAATTTAAGTTAAAAAGTTAACAAGGACAGTATTATCGAAAACAAAGTTAGGTTGCGGGGCACAGGGAAGGAGGCCATTATTATAAAGAAGATCTGTTGCACCAAGGAAATGGAGAGCTGTGAAGAGACAGGCGTGATACTGAGGAAAAAGCGAGAGAATTTAGTGATTAGGCTGATGGATCTGTGACATCGTTATAGGAATGTGAAGTACAATATGTAGTGGTTTGTGTTAGATTGTTAGAAACAGTCACTCCACTCTTCCCCAGTCTCTATGGGAGGAGGATATTTCTCCACGGGGCAGTATGTAACTTATAATAATGGGGGTGCAAACTCCAAGCCTAGGATGGAGAGGCTGCCTTTATTCTTTCTCATCCTCTTTGAGACCTTCCATCTCCCTTCACGAGGGCATTCCCCATCCATTCTACTGGTCCCAGAAGATGAGAACACATGGGACAAACCAGATCTGAATCTGTGGCTGGAACCCTAGTCCAGCTGATCCCAGCCAAGACCAGAGGGGTCCTCCCACCCCACCTCGCTGCCACGCAGACACGTGAGACATAAATGCTTACAGATACGGGCCACTGAATTCTTGTCTTGTTGTCTAGCAAAAGTTGATTGATACACCATTGGACTCGAACATCTAAAAATTGGAAATATCAAAAAGCTACTTTCCCAATTCTATGTTCATTTAAAAACTAGTTGACCACAAGCTTCCAGCCAAAACTCACCATCTTTTCATTAATTAATAAAAGACTGATGGAAGAGATTTCTTAAATATTCTGTTTGAGATGTCTTTATTTAGGGTTTATTTTTAATCATATATTCTTGGGTAACTATGAAGCAAGACATGTAGTTGTCATTTAAACTTTCCATCAAATAGGAAAATATGAATTTCTTTATTAATGATTGGGCAAGTTGACTGGTTCTTACTAGAAGCTTTACACAGGTTACAAACCTATGTAAAAAGTCCATATGTAAAAGTTAGTTTCACTTAGTCTTGAAGAGACCAGCTTAGGTTAATCAATTACATGTTCCTGGGTCAAGGTTGTAGTCCAAAATCCACTCAGCTAAGGCCTTTTAAATTTTCAACGTTTTCATCTTTTTCAAAATGCTGTTTATTGTTGGCTCTCTTCTTAGTTTGAAATAATGCACGTAATGTTTTTATTAGGGCAAATAGCAGTAAATAAAAGCATGATAAAGTACAGGGAGAGAGTTTATTTGCAAACTTTCAGAAGTAGTTTATTCTAATACCCAAGATATACGCAGATTACAGCCCAGATAATGAGGGCACATAATACACTGTAATAAAAATCATTGAAATGTTTGCCAAGATATATTCTCTTGTTTGAATTAAGCCCTACTTCAGGAAATTGTAATTCTCCCTCTTTTATCAAATGAGCGCAAACTGGATATTAACCTTGGTTTGTTTCCGAAATATTTTATTTGGGTTTTACCACTTTGCCATAAACACACTGGGAAGAAAGCAAGGTGAACCACTGTAGCATACAGCTGATGTCTAAAGGAAAGATACGCAGACCATCAAAGATTGCTAGAGAATGCCAATTGATTGGAATAAGCAAAATCTTTTCCAAACTGATTATCACAGTCTGGGGAGATTTGTCCACGAAGCGTGAGGAAGCCTCAATTTATTGCAAGCTCTTATTCAAGAGTTGTCCTTAGAGTCTGTGGGCTGGTATCACCAATATATTGGCCCCCTACTGCTCGGTTTCTTTGAGTCTGTTTTTAATCCTGGAAGTAATATAACATCACTAAAGAAAGATGATAAATAAAGTAAAAGAGATCTTATCATCTTAACCTCACTCCTGTTCTCATTTCTGTGTGTCCTTTTCCAGGATCTTAATAGAGCCTTTTGAGTAATTACTAAGTGCCTGGAACACATGGCTTGCATTAGCTCATGTAATTCTCAGGACAACAGCAAGTGCTTTTCCCTTTGTAGAGAGAAGAGTTGAAGGTTTTGAATAACCTCCTCAAGGTTATCAAAGTACAAGTCACAGAGCCGTGATTAGAAAACTAGTTGTTTGATTTCCTAGCCCAACCCCTTAATAAGTAACTTACATAGTTGTAAACGTGGTGTGAATATGATTTTGTGTCCTGCATTTTCCACTTCATGTTGAACTCAAATTCTCCTTTCCCATGAGAACACAGTCTGTTACCATTATTTTCGTAGTATGGTTTCTCTTAATATAGATATACTCCAACTTCCTTAACCATTTTCCTGTCATGGGACATTGGAATACATCCAAATTACCATTTTGGAATTTTATAGTTTCATAACGCTATAATGGCTATCTGAATGCATGTAGCTTTTACATAACTTGGGGGTTCTTTCTGCTATACTTTAAAATGCTTGGACAATCTTGAAAAATAATTTTTATATGTGTAAAGTCTAAGCGGGATTTCTTCCATTGTTTCAATTCTGGCTGGGATACCAAAACTGAAAAGATATGTGACAAATATTCCTACCTTGTAGAGAACAATGACTGTGTAGAGTTGATCATTTAAACATGACCTACAGAGGGGGTTGCCAAAAGCAGGTCAGCTCTTCCTAACCTATCCCCCACCTACCTTCTACTATATAACACAAGTTAAGAATGCATTAGGCAGATTGATAATGTTTTAGAACAGTTGTCAGTAAGTCTGACATTTCTCCTTCCCTCTCTATGCTTTCTTTCTCTTTTTCTTTTTCTTTTTTTTTTTTTTCAGAGAGAGGGCATGCCCATGCGTGTCTGTGAGCAGCAAGGGTGGGGAAGTGGGGCAGAGGGAGTGGGAGAGAGAATCCATGCTGGGCATGGAGCCCAACACAGGGCTCAATCTTATACCCTGAGATCATGACCTGAGCCAAAATCAAGAGTCAGATGCTTACCAACTGAGCCACCAAGATGCCCCCTCTCCTCTATGCTTTCTTAGCCAACTGCCGGCCAAGTGAGGAAATTTGAAGAATTTGAGATGTGAGGAATTTAAAAAACAAAGAGGCTGACGCCCATCTGAAAATTCTAAATGCAAGAGGTGTCACACATAGCCAGCTAGTTGGGGCCCTGCTCAAGTCAGTGAATAGTATCAAGGTTAGTTTTCATTGGGTTATTTGAAGAACTCATAAGATACCCCAAGGCAGAAAGACCAGCATTTAGGCATCTGCCTCCATCATAGAGCACTGGCCCCAGATTACAATTTCACCAAATGATAAATAACTTTTAAACCCCAATTTCTCCTCTCTGACTTCAAATCACCAAGGAGGGGCCAAGAAACTACATAGTAAGAAAAAAAGAATGGAAGAATAACGTGGAAAATAATGGAGTATCCACCTTCTCTACTCTAGGTTTTCAAGCTTTAATCAGGAGTCCAGGGAAGAAGCTTAAAATAGGATTACATAGGGGCAACTGGGTGGCTCAGTCAGTTAAGCATCTGACTCTCCGTTTTGGCTCAGGTCATTATCTAAGGGTTATAAGATCAAGCCCCATGGCGGGTTCTGCACTTGGGGGGCGGGGGCTGAGGACGGAGGGGGTAGTCTGCCTGATATTCTCTGTCCTTCTCCTTCTCCTTCTGCCCCTCCCCCACTTGTGCTCCTTCTGTCTCTTTCTCTTTCATAAATAAATAAATAAATGAATAAATGCATAAATAAATAAATAAATTCTTTTAAAAAATTATAGGGGCACCTGTGTGGCTCAGTCGGTTGAGCATCTGCCTTCAGCTCAGGTCATGATCTCAGGATCCTGGGATCAAGCCCCACATTGGGCTCTCTGCTCAGCAGAGAGTCTGCCTCTCCCTCTCACTCTCACTCTATGCTCACTCTCTCTCTCA
Source organism: Neomonachus schauinslandi (assembly GCF_002201575.2). NCBI lineage: Eukaryota > Metazoa > Chordata > Mammalia > Carnivora > Phocidae > Neomonachus > Neomonachus schauinslandi. The sequence goes on along the minus strand of NC_058417.1, from coordinate 49,599,128 downwards.
AATAAGTAAAATCTCAAAAAAATGATATTAAAAAAAGATTCTCTCTCCCCCTCTGCCCCTCCCCCACCACACACATGTGCGCTCTCTCTCTCTAAAAAAAAAAAGGATTACTTAATGAAGGATTTTGTGTTTTGCTTTGTTTCTTAAGCTCAACTTGGACTTTTGAAGACCCGAGAATGAGTTTACAAGAAGTTCCTGTCCAGGGGCAAGGAAGGAAGGTTTAGCACAGAACATTAACAGGCTATTGTGGAAGAAAAATACAATTATTTCATAATTTCACACCTCTAAACCCAGTTCATTCAATTAACAAGCATAAAAAATTTCAAGCTGCATTCCAAAATATTTTTACGAATTTACATCATCAGCAATGAAGGAAAGTCAGTACCATAATGTTCTTGCTAGCTTAAACAATTTTCTTTTGATGTTTATTATAATTTAATATGTGCAATATGATCTCAATTAAATGACTTTTATTAGCATAGTTGACCATTTTTCATTTGTATATTATTTATATTTGTTCACTTACAAATTAGCTATAACATTGACCACTCTATCTAATGTATATAATTAATTATTTTCTTATAAATTTGCATGCAACACTAAGAGAAGAGACAAACTCCTTCCCCTGTTTGATGCAACTATTGTGGTCATCTGTAATTTGTCTTTCAATGTAATTGAAATGTAATTTTACATATGAAATTTTAAATATGTATTGAAACTCCAACTGTCAACTATTTCCTTTTAATTTCTCCCCTTCAGAAATTTAGGAGGAAAAGTACTTTTTTCTTTATTCTTCTGTCATGGATCTCTAACGTTTAAATATTTGACTGTTTCTCCCATCTGGAGCTCATTTTTATAAGGCTCAGAATCTGATAAGCATGAGTTGAATCTAACAAGTTGGCTAGGAAAAAAACTGTTGTTTGTATGGCTCTATCACTTTCAGCCGTATTCATATTCTAGCTTAAAGCACAACAATCATTCTCACTCTCTAGTAAAGACTGAAGAGACTTTCATAATAAATTTTCCTTGCAAGAAGAATCCAGAATTTCCCTTTTATAAATATCAAGCTGCCTGAGCTCAACTCTTTTTTTTTTCTGCCACTGTGTCCCCCAACTCCCTCCTCCCAGAATTTACACATCATCCATTGTCAGGGATGCAAACTGCTCTACACTTTGTTAATATCCAAGAAAGGCCATCACCTCTGAATCATTTTTTCCCCAAACATAAATCCTTGGGCCAACAAAGAAAAGTGGTATTTTTCCATCTCCATAACTCCTGTTATTTTAAGTCTATCCTTTAACCAAAGTGGCTTTGTGTTTCTTTTTCCTTGATAACTCACAGGTTCAAATGTAAAATTTATTATTACAAGGAACAATTATGAGGTTCAAAGCATAGTGTGTGCATTCCATGCTTCTAGCTTCTGGTACTGATATATGGAATGAAATGCTTGCGGTTGTCTACTCACATGAAGTGGATGGGTTCCAACCACTGGTGGTGAAGGGCTTAATGAATATCTGCCTTCGTCAGACCCAGCAGGGACCTAGCATCATGGGAGGTTGCCCAAGTGCCATATTGCAGGCATCTCAAAAACAAACTTTGTATCATTAACTTGTTCATTCCAGTTCCTCTTCAACGTCAACAATGGCAACTGCCAAAAGGTTTTGCTGATTTTCTTAGTTTGAACATTATTCTAGATATTAAGATTTCAGGATCTCTACTCCAAAACATTGAACTAGAAAAATCACTGACCTTTTTGAACACCTTTGGTTTTTACTTCTTCAGTGAGGCATGTTTAACATTTTGATAACCCACTGCTCGAAGTCTTGCTTTTTTAATGAGGTAGGACGTTTATATAGCAAAGCAAGAAACGCAAACAGGACATTCTTAATAATTGCTGGCTTTTTCCTCACTGACCCTGTTTACTTTTTTATAAGACCAGGACATAACAGTTTCTTTTTCTGTGGCCCTATAGCACATTTATAATCTTATTATAGAAAAAATAGTATTTTAATTACATTTGTACATGCTTGTCTCACCCAGAATACAGAGAGCTTTTTGAGGACAAGAATTTATCCTTTGATCTCCATTTGCCTGACACCTAAGATATTGTGTTAGGTGATATTTGGTGAGTACTCAATAATTTAGTTGTATAAATGGTTAACTTCTTATCTATGATACTTGAAACACCTCAAGATTTTTAAATCATTTGCACATCAATGTCATGCTATCAACAGTGCTTTTGCTGCTAAATGTTTAATAACTATCAATAATAGTTCATAAATCCCTAAGCAATGCTACCTAACATAGGTCAGCTAATTTTTGGTGTACTCATGGACTCAAATCTGTGCTCTTTGGTGTGACAGAGAGTGCATATATGCACCAAAACCCATTACCTTTCCCCATTGGAAACACACAACAAGAATATATTTCCTATCACCCTTGGCAGTCAGATGTGGCCATATGACTTAATTCTGGCCACTAGAATGTGGGTAAAAGTGATATTCACCATTTTCCAGTTCAGTTTATAACAAAATCCCACAAGTGATCCTTGCTCTTTTTTCCCCAATGTTCCTTAGATGAGAAGGATCTGAGAATCCATAATAAGGTAGAATTACAATATGGAAGGAACTTGAGGCCTTGAGTGACCACATGTCAAACTGCCTGACCAGAGGTAGCCACTACGGGGCCATGATATGAGCTAGAAATAAATCATCATAGTGCTAAAGCTCTAAGATTACAGGGTTTGTTTGCTATAGTACCAAATGTTACCTGAACTAATTCTGAAATTGGTCTTTTGAAATGGGGTGCTAACATGGCATACACCTGAAATTCATCATTGGCTTACTGATCAGTCAGCAAAAAGTAGAGAAGCCAAAAGATGAAGGTGGAAAGGTGGAGGTCCAGTTCACGGTATTCCACAGTATTCTACTTGTTTCCAATACCAAAACATATGGTAGAACTACAGTAATTAGAAAGGCAGTCTAGACCTCATGCAACTATTAAGCCTACAGTTCTTACACAGAAGATTGATAAGAATGAGAGTAACAGCGTCCATTTCCTACTATTGGGTACTCTTAGCAATCTATAACAAGAAAGAGTTGAGGACAGATAAAAACTAGTTTGTTTTGAAGCAGAAATCAAGGTGGATATAGGATGCAGAGATCGGCAACTTTTAGGGCTGGAAAATCTACTTCTGTGCACCAGGTAATAGAGATAAACTGAAAAAGGCTCTGAATGACAAAAATACAGCAAGATTCTTAGGAAACACACACATACGCATAACCATAAGGTGAAGATCAGATCAAGGGTATGACCTTCAAACATATTCTTTCCCATGGCTTGGAGGAGGCTGAGACCTGCGTGGAGGGAGGGAAGAGGAAGCAAATGAATAAAACAGACTCGAGTAAATAGTTATGAAGAAACTTCAAATGCTGTTCCTAGCAGTTGGAATGGTCTAGAAATAAAAGGTTAAAGGACATATTAATTTTGGATAAGTTGGTATCACTAAAGACATTATGAATCTGGACTAAAAAGACTGACTTTTTGAGCTTTAGGATTAGTGCTGCATCCCCTGATTCTCACCAGGCCAAGTATAGGCCTACCTACTTCATTCAGGCCATGGGGGATAGTGGCTGAAGAAGGAGCTCCCAAAGGCCAGAGGCAGGAACCATCAAGAACAATGGAGAAGGGAAGTTTTAGAGAGCACAATTCAGGACTAAAGGAAGAATTTCCCTACCCAAAGAGTAGGCCCTTCATAATATGTGTCTAGAAGTAGGTCAAAATTGCTGTGGCCTGGTGATAGCTACACATCTCTCACTGGTTTTGTTTTTTCCATGTTTTGTTTTTTATTTTCCAAACAAGAGTTTAAAATATAGTTTTCCTGGGGGCGCCTGGGTGGCTCAGTCGTTAAGTGTCTGCCTTCGGCTCAGGTCATGATCCCAGGGTCTTGGGATCCAGCCCTGCATTGGGCTCCCTGCTCAGCAGGAAGCCTGCTTCTCCCTCTCCCACTCCCCCTGCTTGTGTTCCCTCTCTCGCTGTGTCTCTCTCTGTCAAATAAATAAATAAAATCTTAAAATATATATATATATATATATATATATATATATATATATATATATATA